>NW_020539479.1:0-24111 GCF_003426905.1 Ctenocephalides felis
TCAGTGTAAAATTAAATAATTCAGGGTTACAAATTAAAACAATATAAAAAATACACAATTAACAGACAAAAATAAGTAAAACAATGTATATGGAAAAGTATATAAAAAAAAAACAACAATATAAAATAAACAAATGTAAAGAACTCACCTACAAATTAATTTGAAAAATAACACAAAAACACAACAAATTGCACGAAAAAAATAAATATGAAATGAAAAATTGATAAAACGTCGATTATGTAAATCTAAAAAATTGTAAAATTAATAAATGATATATTTTATTTAAAAAAGCTTATTCCAAACGAACATGTTGTCAGTTTGGAAAATGTGTTACGTGTGTGTACGAGAGTAAAATGTGTGCGTACGTGTTTGTTGGAAAATAGTGGATACTGTATCGTCATTGGATGAGAGAACGGGATAGAGAGCATTTTAGTGGTTTCATCTTACGAAGATTTTTTCAGCAATCATGCGCAGAACATAAAAGAATATACATGTGTAAGCAATCCATAATCAACGGTTAAATATCATATGTGGATCAAAATGAAAATATAGAAACATGATAAAACATGATAGACAATGTAAAAATGAAAAAATGAAAAAATATGTGATGAAGAGAAATTTATTAAGAAAAAGTATAGATATTAACTGAAAAACGATAATAGTTATGGAACGATAATAATTATATAAAAAAATTATAACATAACATATATATGTATATATACGCAAAACAATAAATGTATATATGCATACACATACACATACATATATATGCAAACACATGCACATATATAAATATAAACATATATGTAAACACACACATATATATATATATATATACATATATATACATATACATACACACGTGCATACACATATATATCTACAAACATATACATGTAAACATATATATATACATGCACATATACACATATATACACATACATACATATATATGTATATATATATATATATATATATATTAAATTTTTTATATAATTTGATGTTGAAATATGTGATATTCAGTTTTCAGGGCAATACATCAATTAAAAAATTTGTATGACTTTAAAACAATTTTATTTTTCCATACGTTTCGACACATTGTTTTGTGTCATCTTCAGTGGACTATGTAATTGAATTAATCCTAATTATTGCATATTATAAATGTTCACAATGCACAATCCTAATTATATCATATTATAAATGTTCACAATGCAACAAAAAACAATCCTTGTCATTTTAAATTGAACAATATATAAATTTTTGAATGAAAATCTCATAAAAAATCTCATTCAAAAAATTTATATATTGTTCAATTTAAAATGACAAGGATTGTTTTTTGTTGCATTGTGAACATTTATAATATGATATAATTAGGATTGTGCATTGTGAACATTTATAATATGCAATAATTAGGATTAATTCAATTACATAGTCCACTGAAGATGACACAAAACAATGTGTCGAAACGTATGGAAAAATAAAATTGTTTTAAAGTCATACAAATAATATATACATGCACATATACACATATATACACATACATACATATATATGTATATATATATATATATATATATATATATATATATTAAATTTTTTATATAATTTTGATGTTGAAATATGTGATATTCAGTTTTCAGGGCAATACATCAATTAAAAAATTTGTATGACTTTAAAACAATTTTATTTTTTCCATACGTTTCGACACATTGTTTTGTGTCATCTTCAGTGGACTATGTAATTGAATTAATCCTAATTATTGCATATTATAAATGTTCACAATGCACAATCCTAATTATATCATATTATAAATGTTCACAATGCAACAAAAAACAATCCTTGTCATTTTAAATTGAACAATATATAAATTTTTGAATGAAAATCTCATAAAAAATCTCATTCAAAAATTTATATATTGTTCAATTTAAAATGACAAGGATTGTTTTTTGTTGCATTGTGAACATTTATAATATGATATAATTAGGATTGTGCATTGTGAACATTTATAATATGCAATAATTAGGATTAATTCAATTACATAGTCCACTGAAGATGACACAAAACAATGTGTCGAAACGTATGGAAAAAATAAAATTGTTTTAAAGTCATACAAATTTTTTAATTGATGTATTGCCCTGAAAACTGAATATCATATATATATATATATATATATATATATATATATATATATATATATATATATATATATATATATATAAAAGAAATTATTATCGTTCCATAACTATTATCGTTTTTCAGTTAATATCTATACTTTTTCTTAATAAATTTCTCTTCATCACATATTTTTTCATTTTTACACTGTCTATCATGGTTTTATTATGTTTCTATATTTTCCTTTTGATCCACATATTATGTTTAACCGTTGATTATGGATTGCTTACACATGTATATTTTTTCTATGTTCCTACTGCGCATGATCGCTGAGAAAATCTTTGTAATATGAAACCACTAAAATTCTCTCTGATACAGTATCCACTATTTTCCGCAAACACGTACGCACACATTTTACTCCCGTACACACACGTAACACATTTTCCAAACTGACAACATATTCGTTTGGAATAAGCTTTTTATAATAAAATATATTATTTATTTTAATTTTACAATTTTTTTAAATTTTCATAACTCGACGTTTTATCAATTTTTCATTTCATATTTATTTTTTTCGTGCAATTTTGTGTGTTTTTGTATTTACTTATTTTTGTCTGTTAATTATGTACGAGTATCTTTTATATTGTTTTAATTTGTAACCCTGAATTATTTAATTTTAGCACTGAAGATGGGTCAAATCAAGACCCGAAACGTATGTTCTCTAAATAAAAGCATTTTTCATTAAAACTGGTTTTTAATTACTGGATGGATGCCCAAGAAACAATTTTATTATATTATTTCACCATCTGAAGAAAAACTTCTCGCTTTATATATATACTAGCTGACCCGGCAAACGTTGTTTTGCTAAATAAGGTATATTCTAAATCATTTCTAGAGAATCAAAAATATTAATACTTTAAGTGCATAAGGATGTGTTGTTTGAATGCTGTATACAATTAGGTATTATAAAAACAATAAACCCCATTAGTTTGTCTATATTTTGTCAATACAATCAAATTGCAAGTTTTATACACTTTCTATAGAAAACATCGTATAATCCAATCCGAGTCTTTTTTGGTCTTTCGGCTTATTAATTACGTTAAAAGTTTTTCAGATTCTTTTTGGATTCTGGATTTTGTGTATAATTGTAAATAATACTACTGAGCTTAAACAAAATTTTCAAATTTTTGCGAGGAGAGATAAAAAATGAATTAAGTATTTCTTCTTTGACCTGTTTTTTGAAAAGTTTCAAGTTACATTCGATGAATTAAAGTAAATTTAATAAAAAGTATATATGTACAGCAAGGCGAGACACAAAGGTCCAATTTGACTTTGAGCAAATATAAACTATATTGTGAAAACCATAACAATTATATCACAACAAATAAGACATATCAAACGAACAATTATCTGACTACGTTCAGTAAACTGACTTCTACTTCATCATTGCAGAAATGTGCTTGTTTGATGTCTTCCAAAAATTTGTTATCTAGATCTTTTTATCCTATATGCGGGGTAACTTGTAACGGGCAGGTGGCAAAAGGTTTAAAGCCTTATTATAATTTTAAAGGTTTTTTACAAAATAATTACATTTTTAACTAATGCTAAAACTACCAACGGAAGAAAATACTTTTATTATGGATTTTCAAAGATTACCGTTCATCTCCCCCATTTTAAAGATTATCGTTTTCAAACCTTCATATATTACTATCTATTCTGCGATAAATTCTGGGAAATTATAACTGGAAAAATGTTATTCGACAAAAAGTCCATTTGATCGATACCAATTTTAGGTTCTGAATTTAAATAAGATAAATAAAAAATAATATAACCTAGAAAATGTTTTATAAATACCTATGAGTATATAATTATATAAATGAGATCTTTCAGAGCACCGTGTTTGAGAAAAATATGCCAAAAAGTGCATTTTCATATTAACATATCAAAAAAGTTGATATTTTGAGTCTCTAGTAACACTTGCGGCCCGTTTACTAACGTAAACCTCAAAGGTGTACAGTAACCTCGAAAAACTCGAATAATACAAATTACTTCAATAAACTTACATATCTTATGCAGCGCAGATTTTTCTTTTGTTTCATTATTTATTTGCGATCTTTTGCACAACAATTATTTATGGGGGACGGGATAAAATATATATTAATAGATCCTGACATTTTTATCAACTCACAATTTATACTAATAGTTAACCTTAAAAAGTTTTGACATGACACCGGAAATTTGAACAATATGCTTCAACCTTTCGGTGACGTATGATGGACGTATGCACGTATAACGCAAGTTGGAAAGGTCTCGGGCTCCGCAAGGTTTATAGCTAAGAAAATTAGTGGTGCATGGCATCGTGTCCTAATGCAAATTGCTGGAACTTCACGCACAGTAATTAAAAATTCGAGTAATAAAAATAATCAATAATTGTTTTAAATAATTGCAAATAGATTATCTTCTGTATATAAAAATAAGTCAGGATTCCTTACTGATCAAATTTTTCCTTTTCAAATATAAAACAAACAAAAAAATTCTTCATCTTTCTCACGAAATCATCTGGTGGCGAAACGGAGTTCGTCGGGTTTGCTAGTCTTATATATAAAATTCTTCTGTAACTATGTATGAATGGTTAATCCTAAACTATAATTCGGATTTTCATGAATCTTCCTGAAGTTTGTTCGGGAAATTTTCTAGAATTTTTAGATTCATTGAAATATAGTTAAATTGTAGAAATAAATAGAAGAAATTACAAAAAACCGCTTATAATTGTTTGACCTTGAAAATATCTGAAGCTTAATTTGACATTAAAAACAAATGAAGACTGTCATTTGCCAAACATTTCTATTCACTTATAGGCTAAGGCAATATTAAAATAGAATAAACTCATGATTATAAATAAGGAAAATGTAATGTCTATTATTATTAATGCAATTATTATTGCCGAAAAGCAGCTGAGATGTGCCAAAAATTTAAATAATATAATAAAATAGAGTCAACATGCGTCTGACAAGTGATGCAGTTCTGCGCATGCATCTCACGGTTGTGAAATTTCAGTTCAATGTAATTACATACCCTATATTAAAATTCAATTTGACAGATTATTATTTTTTAACTAAACGTTAAAGAAAAATTTAAAGCGTTGTTTGCTAATATCTTCAGAAACATACATCTTATCAAAAATAATGAAAGGACCAAAATTATATAAATTAATATCTTCATAAATCACTGTTTTATAGTGTTCTAGGAACAATATTAAGCTAGATATGAAAATGGGGTTTTATATTCCTCAAAATAAGCTTTAAAATGAGTATTTCTGCATGTAAAATGAGTGAACTGTCATGCAAATAAAAGACGCATACAATGCTTTTTTCATTTGAATCAAATAGTTTATGAGTGCCATTTCCACCAAAATTAAAAATAATCGATTCCATCTAGAATTAACTTGGTTTAAGAGATTTTGATGGATTCTAGAAAATACTATAACTTTAGTACAAACGATTAAAATCCATTAAAAAAACAACTAATTTCTCATTATTATATCTCTGAAATTCAAGGGTTTTTTCTGATTAATTATCGCTTTTTATTATTTTTTGTTACACAAATATTGATAGAGTTATAATTGTTTAAAGAGCGCGGCTGTAAACCAGAGTGTCTTTCAAGCTCTTTAACCTTTCGCCGTTTCAAAATAAGAGAAGTTACGTTAAAATTTATGATAGAGAAAGTTGTAGGTCATTTAATTACCTTTAAAATAGTATATTACAAGTTCTGATAAAATCCGAATTAAAAGAGTTATAATCTAATTAATACCGGGGGTGGCGAAGGAGTGCAAATTGTTTTCACTTCTAAACTTAAGATTAAGATTAGCCTATTTCCAAAATATGAAGCAAATTGGAGCAAAGTAAAAAAATTCGCAGAGCACACGCTTTATTCCTCTCTATTTACTGCAATAATTTTATTTATCGTAGGTTGAATAGAGCACATGTGAACAGGATTTGACAGGGTTGAACAGGATTTTAATTCACTTCAAATATGAACTTAAGTAATAATGTATATTGAATTATTCGTGAGAAAACTGTAATTTAGATATTAAAATTACTAAAAGCCATTTAAAATATGGTACGTAATTATAAAAATTATAGGCAACATTT
The DNA here is from genome assembly GCF_003426905.1 of Ctenocephalides felis. Lineage (NCBI taxonomy): Eukaryota > Metazoa > Arthropoda > Insecta > Siphonaptera > Pulicidae > Ctenocephalides > Ctenocephalides felis. The sequence continues at coordinate 6,264 of NW_020539479.1, forward strand.
TTGAAGTAATTATTTTGGGTAGAAAAATTCAAGATGATATTGTACCAATACCGCCAATGCTATATATTAATTCTTTCTGAATATGTTATACCTTTTAGAAGACTTCAATTTCAAAAAAATTCAAGATGATATTGTACCAATACCGCGAATGCTATATATTAATTCTTTCTGAATATGTTATACTTTTTAAAAGACTTCAATTTTCAATAAGTATAATTTATGCTATAAATCACAAAACAAGACGATTTTTCGTGTGATAAATTTGAAAAATCAATGTTTTAGTAAAAATCATACATTTTTACATCCACAATTTTATTGAACATATTTTAATATTTGTTAAAGGGATAATTAAAGTGTTGACTGTGGGAATTGAGAATCATAATTTTATTTGAAGCAGTTCTACATTTAACATCACTCATATTTGTGTAAATAGTAATTCGAAAAACATATACTCACATACATACAACCATATTACACATACACTTATTCTTATAAACATACACATATATACATATACATACATAAGTACATGAAAAACTACAAAGTATTAATAAGATTTAGATATGTATCATGTAATATATTGGTATCTGTCCGTAAATTTACTGCATTATATGTATGAGCTATTAACATCGATTCTGCAATACTTCTTTTAAATAAATCTTTTTCATAATATAATATGTGCGGATTATTGAAATCGAAACCATGGTTGTTAGAGATAGCGTGGTCTACGAGTGTATTTTTTTGCTGTATGGTATTATTTTTACTTTGTTTACTTTGTAATTCATGTTGTATTAATCTTTTTTTCTAAATTTTGACATGTTTGCCCAATATAAGATGAATCGCAGTTCAAACAGTTTATTTTGTATACAACATCTTTTCTTTTTTTGGTAGGTATTTTAGTGGGTATATGTGTTTTTTTATATATATGTAGGTGTGTGTTTGTGTGATGTGTATATGTGTATTTGTATGTATATATGTATATATATATATATGTATGTATATACATATGTGTGATGTGTATATGTGTATTTGTATGTATATATAAATATATATTTGTATGTATATACATATATATATATATGTATATATGTATATATGTATGTATTAGAGATGGGTAACTCACTCCGGATTTATGACTCAGATACAACTCCTCCCTCGGAGTGAATCCGAGTGGAGTTGTCTCACCGGATTTGTCATATCCGACATCCCTAAACTGGTACTATAAATCTGTTACTGCGTTTTGCTTTGGGAAGGAAGCTGTCGCTTTCTCGTCTCACAGGTAATTTTATGACCTTTTAGGTATACGGTTTTTTCCAGAAAATACAAAATATTACTTCAAAGATACAGAACAATTAAATTGTGTTCAAGTGTGAATAGCTCCAATGTATAATTTATTGAATAGTAAGGGGTCATATTTCTAACTGCGACAATCTTTGGCCGTGAATGACGGCAATCAGGAATATACATACCGAAAAATACACGAAACAAAATACATTTAATTTGGTTTTTCCATAGCCTGAAATAACAACACTTTAGAGTGCAAAATATATCAGTGATGTCAATAGTATTTAAGCAGAAAAAAATTTATAGTATTAAATTTTTACTTTTACACAATTATTTAATTGTGTAAAAGTAATAATATGCTAATCGAACTACCCGATATAATATTAATTCTCGAATGGAAGTAGCAGAAGAAAAAAATACAAATCAGAAGTATTACTATTTGGTGAAAATATTTTGTGATAAATGTTTTGCTTTTATTACAAAGTTTACCACATTATTTTTATATAGAACTAGCTGACCGGGCAAACGTTGTTTTGCTAAATAAGGTATATTCTAAACAATTTCACGAAAAAAATATTAATACTTTAAGTGTATAAGGATGTGTTGTTTCAATGCTATATACAATGAGGTATTATAAAAACAATAAATCCCATTAGTTTGTCTATATTTTGTCAATACAATCAAACTGGAAGTTTTACACACTTTCTAAAGAAAACATGGTATAATCCAGTCCAAGCCTTTTTTGGTCTTTCGACTTATTGATTACGTTTCAAGTTTTTCAGATTCTTTTTGGATTCTGGATTTTTGTGTATTATTGTAAATAATACTACTGAGCTCAAACAAAATTTTCAAATTTTTGCGAGGAGAGATAAAAAAATTTCTTCTTTGACCTGCTTTTTGAAAAGTTTCAAGTAGCATTCGATGAATTAAAGTGAATTTAATAAAAAGTATGTATGTAGAGCAGGGCGAAGCATAAAGGTCCAACTTGACTTTGAGCAAATATAAACTCTATTGTGAAAACCATAATAATTATATCACAACAAATAACACATATCAAACGAACAATTATCTGACTACGTTCAGTAAATTGCCTTCTACTTCATCATTGTAGAAATGTGCTTTTTTGATGTCTTTAAAAATTTGTTATCTAGACCTTTTTACCTTATAAGCGGGGTAATTTGAAACGGGCAGGTGGCAAAAAGGTTTAAAGCCTTATTACAGTTTTAAATGTATTTTACAAAATAATTACATTTTTAACTAATGCTAAATAACTACCAACAGAAGAAAATACTTTTATTATGGATTTTCAAAGAGAACCGTTTATCTCCCTCATTTCAAAGATTACCGTTTTCAAATCAAGGTTATAGCTGATTATACATATTTTTTACTGTACTTTCAAATATTGTTGTTAAACAATGCTTGATTTTGCTGATTTTTGACACATCGGTGGTGGACCTTTTTAACCCCGGACCTTCATATATTACTATCTATTCATCGATAAATTCTGGAAAATTATAACTGGGAAAATGTTATTCGATAAAGTGTCCATTTATTCGATACCAAATTTAGGTTCTGAATTTAAATAAGATAAATAAAAAATAATATAACCTAGAAAATGTTTTATAAATACCAATGAGTATATAATTATACAAATGAGATCTTTCAGAGCACCGTGTTTGAGAAAAATATGCCAAAAAGTGCATTTTCATATTAACATATCAAAAAAGTTGATATTTTGAGTCTCTAGTAACACTTGCGGCCCGTTTACTAACGTTTTTGTATATAAATATAACTACAAACAAAACTACTTACTACAAATTTATCACAAATAAATAATATTCGCGTAAAACATCCTATTAAACGTAATTGAACATCATCTGTCAAAAGCGTTTGACATTTCACGAAATTGCCACCGTCCATTGTTTTATTTAAATTACGCTTCAACAAAAATTTTCAAATTAAAAATGTAAAGTTTCTACGCGGATTTGAAATAATTTCTCACCTTTTGGACTTTCTCTGGATTGGCACGAATTTTTCAAGACTAAGACTGGCCAAATCGATTCAGCCGTTTTCGAGTTTTATTCAGACATTTGAAAGAGAGCTCCATTTTTATATATAAGATTAATCCAAAAAATCAATTATTTTTTCATCAAAAGAAAATAATTGACTTGAATTTGATTCTCAAGTTTTGCGTTTTTACTTTGGTCAACACTGTTAAAATTACGAGTCATTGAGTCGATCATGTGGTCGACCGAAAAATTTTGCAACTCGTCATTTATTTGTGAATTTTTTAGAAAAATTATTTTATTGATATTTTTTAATTTTATTTTATTCATAAATTTTCATTTCAAAAAATTAAATTGGATTTGACAAATCCTTAGGTGCATAAACAACGCACTAATAGAACGCATTTTTGTCGAGTATTTCGGTTTTAAAGTTGTCGGAGTCGTGGAGTTGTTAAGCGGATATAACTTCTCCCTGAAGCGGAGTCAAATCCAAGTCGATCCGGCTTCGGATATGATAAGCCCATCTCTAGTATATATATATGAATATATGTGTATGTATATATGTGTGTATTTATATATGTATGTGTATGTTGTGGGTATATAGGTATTTGTATATGTGATGTTTGTACTATGGGTATACATTTGTATATATGAGTATGTATATATGTACATATTTTTTTAATTATAACAATTTAGGATAGAAATGTCACATTTTTCTCAAAGCAGTTTTTAGCATGTGTTGATATTTTTTTGGAAAATTTAAAAAGCGATGGGATTTTGTTATTTTTTAAGAAATTTTGACACGCTATTAAGAAACCACGTGTTCGTTTCGTTCAGGGCCTTATTGTCAAAGCGTTTGTTTATGACTCTGTCGTTATGTAATTGCAAAAACTATCCTAAACCCCGAAGAGTAAATACATAGTTTCGACATCTTGTTAAGTTATCATGGTTATTAGCGTGTTTTACCAATTGTGATGTTTGTGTTAAAAAATATATATCTTATCAATGTGCACATACTCATACCATGGATTAATAATGGTTTCATATGCTATATTATGATACAAAATTGTAAGTGTTTTATTATCATTATTATTATTACTGTTTTTCCATGAAATTTCCTTTCATACAATTTATTTAATTTCAATTTATAGTTAATTTGATTACCACTGAATGATGGCTAAGATGCTAGCCGAAACGTATGGATTTTAAATAAATAAACTTTTAAAAAAAACTCTCATACTATTTTTATTGATGTTACGCCCGAATATTAAACTCAAATTAAACATATATATCAACATCAAATTCAAGACTATTCAAATATATATATATATATACTCGTATATATATATATATATTGTTATGCATAATTTCCCCGATGCAGCTTCGACTTAAATATATAAGATGCACAGGTCCCATCTATGCCTATGCACTATGGACCGAATCTTTACGAGCATCCCCGAAGACAGACAGACCGAGGTTTCCTTATCGCAAAAACAGATCTTTAGTTCTCTCTTAGACGGCAGATTTCAAGAAGCGAACAATAAACATACAAAAATCATTTAATCATTCTTTCTAAATAAACTTTCTAAATCAAACCAGTGTTTCGTATAATTTCTTCTGTATTACAAATTAAGTTCTTTATTTCTTATTCACGCTTACGGGCACAACAAATCTGGTGGCAGTAACGGTGAGATATAACCTAAAACTAATTAATAAAAAGGCCAGTGAAAAGAAAAATCAGAAGAACAGATAAATTTGGAAGAACTACTTCGTGAGCAGAAATCCATTATTTCAAGATTGGCATTGTCGATGGTGATGGCTGCCATATTGTCTTCTTGTTAGCAGATACTAGAAAGCACGGAACGAAGCCAAGCGCTATACCTACAGGACGACGGCCATTTTGGTTTGAAAGAATTTATAGAGTCGATTGATTCATGGTTTTTGTTTTTTTTTACCAAATTCTAGACATCATATTTTTTTTCGCTTCTTGATAATATTCATTTACAAATTTTTAGAAATTTTTAGAAAATTTTACATATATTTTAGAATTTTTTTTTGTGTCACGTGTTTTTTTTCTTTTCTTGTAAAAGCATAAGGTTTTTAATTTTTTCAATTCAAACTTTTAGATTTTCAAACTTTTAGATTTTCGAACTTTTAGATTTCCAACTTTTAGATTTCCAACTTTTAGACTAACTTTTAGATTTTAGATTTTTAGAACTTTGAGAATTGAATATTATAATTGAGAATTATAAACCTTATGATTAAAAGATTAATTATTGTCTAATTTATAGAATTTTTATCAAATTTTTTTTTTTTATTATTATATATGTATTTTATTCATTCTTCAAACTTCATTTTTACCAAATTTAGTATATACGAGTATATTCATATCAATGTTATATAGAATTTAACTTTAATATCAAGTTCTAATTTTTATCTACATATTTTTACCATTTTACTAATCTTATTGTTCAAAATATAGTGTTGATGTCGAGAGAACGCGAAATTGCTGACCTTCTACTTCCAGAGCAGAGAATACTTTGTCAGCAGAATCCAATTTTGAGAGTCGAGTAACATTTAGTTTGGGTGAGAGTAACTTTGTTTTTTTTATTGAATAGTCATTACATCTAGATCTATTTTAATTCCCAAATCCTCCTTATTTCCTTTAATTCTCATATTAAAATAAAACCAAATTGCTAACATGGCCCCAGTTTTATCTTTCGAAAAGGCCATGGATATGGTACCTAGATTTGATGGCTGTGACCATACTAAATTAAGCGAATTTTTATACACATGTTCATATATTTTTGATAATATTGATCCCAGTGATCATTTACCCCTATTAAATTTTATTTTACATGTAAAGTTAGGTGGTCGTGCAATGGAGGCTACACGATACAAAACTTTAACAAAATTTTCAGATTTGAAATCATGTTTAGAAAAAATTTATTTTAATGTCAGATCAGTAGCTTCGTTACAAATTGAATTTAGTCAATGCAGGCAGGGCTTTAAAGAAAATGTTACAGATTATGCTTTTCGTTTTAGAAATATTTTAAGAGAATTAACAGATGCAACAATTAGAGAAAATAACAACCCTTCTACTGATGCTTTTTGTTCACAAATTTTAAATAAACAAGCTTATCATGTTTTTAAAGAGGGTTTACACCCTGAACTTAAGACTATTGTTAAATGTAAGTCCACTGATCTAGATTCAGCTATATCGATAGCAACGGAAGAAGAAGTTTCCTTAAATTCATCCTTAGTTTCAAATAGATATAATTTTCCAAGAACTCATTTCAATTCAAATCCCAACTTTAATTCTAATTCTAATTTTTATTCACATCCTAATTTTGATCCAAATTCCAATTTTAATTCTGATTCAAATTTTTATCCAAATTCTAAATTTAAACCAAATCCAAATTTTAGTACCAAAATTGATTTTAATCCTAATTCTAATTACAATCCTGATTCTTATTTTAATTCTAGTTATAATTACAATCCTAATCCTAGTTTCCATTCTGATATTAAACCCGAAGTACTTAAATGTAATTATTGCAAGCTTTCGGGTCATATAATTAAAGATTGTAGGAAAAGAATTTTCAATGAGCAACAACGCTCTAAAGTTAATTTTATTGAAAAGATAGATAAGCCGAACACCAGCAAGGAAGAGATTTGCAAAGCAGGTGAACTAAGAACAGTTCAACTTTCTTGTATTTCAAATAAAAATGATTTAGTTTATGCTAATTTAAATTTCCTAGATACCGAGAAGGACCAGGTTAACATGTTAGTTGACACTGGTGCCGAAATTAGTATCATTAAAATTTCCAAGTTAAAAGATAGCATAGACATTAAAACTAGTATAGAAAATAAATTTAGCATCACTGGTGTGTCGGGTAAGGCTGTAGATAGTTTAGGAAAAGCAAATTTAAGAATTTTATTAGGTGATAAGATAGTTCGACACGATTTTAGTATAGTTAGAGATGACCTCTCTATTAATAGTGATGGCATTTTAGGTTTAGATTTTTTAAAAACATTTAATGGTAAAATCAATTTTCCAGAGTCTAAGTTAATTTTTGATACTGTATATTTTAAATTAAACTTCAATTCAGAAACAAAATTAAATTCAAATTCTAAATTCATAGCTAGGATAGTAAGTAATATTAATTCTTTAGAAACATTAGAAAAGTCGAATATTAGTAAAGATGTATATATTCCAAATTTTCAAATTTCCAGAAACTCTGAATCTTCTAATTTTGTTCCAAATTCTTACAAAAATATAATTTTAGGTAATTTTAATTTAGATAGCATAGGCAAAATTTTAGATAGTGTAAGAAAAAATAAGATATTTTTAAAACAAAATTTTAAATTTAAAGACAAGTTTAAGTCAATAAACTTTGACACGCTTAGTGGTATTTTAACAAATATTTGTCCACGTTCCTTTCATACTTTCAAACAAATTTTAGAACCTAATTTTATTCCTTCGAAACTTAATCCTCAGTTGTTTTGTTCACTTCCAACCAAATTTAATAAATTTCATGCTAATCAAAATGTATATTCAGTTAATCACAATTTTATATTTTACAATTTCAATTTGAAAACCTTCATTTTAGAAGATAATTTTAATAAATTCCTATCACCAATTTTAATGAATGAACTCCATAATAAACCTCCTGCAAACCTTTATTTCCACTATGGCTATGCAAAGGATTTTAGATTTTGTTTTCAACCCTATAGTCTAGCAGCTAGTCCAATTTTATTTCAAAAGAGTATTTTGTTAAAATGTCAGAAAATTATAGATATCAAACTCTCAAAGGATTCAGCTGTCAACTACACTTTGCTCTGTGGGAAGAGGTCAGTAAAAGTTTATGTCAACAGATTAAAATCTTTTCGTTTAATAATTTTATTTCTTTTATTATACTCCAGTTTTTTGAAAATTGTTCATAATTTTAATTTTAATGTTGCTAATTTCCATTCCGTTTCAGTAAAGAATTCAGATAACAAAGTTAATTTCTATAAATTTATTCAAAAATTTAAGATAAAATATTTAATTAAGTCACAGTATCGTTATTTTTATTATATCAAAATTACTAGATTTAAGTTTTACATGTTCTAGACTTGACATTGTTTTTAGTTTCATCCATTTATATTTTATTTTACTAAATTGTTAAAATTGTGTTATATTATATTGTCACGAAACTGTCTTTTTCTCATTGTTATATTTACTATATTTAAGAATAATTGTTATTGTTTTAGATACTTGTTCCATTTATATTCTTAGTTTTTCTTTTTGCTGAAATTATGTAATTTTTTATTAGATTATAGTTTTAATTAATGATGTCTAGATGAGGTAAAATAAAACTATAATCTCATTAAGGGGGAAGGTGTTATGCATAATTTCCCCGATGCAGCTTCGACTTAAATATATAAGATGCACAGGTCCCATCTATGCCTATGCACTATGGACCGAATCTTTACGAGCATCCCCGAAGACAGACAGACCGAGGTTTCCTTATCGCAAAAACAGATTTTTAGTTCTCTCTTAGACGGCAGATTTCAAGAAGCGAACAATAAACATACAAAAATCATTTAATCATTCTTTCTAAATAAACTTTCTAAATCAAACCAGTGTTTCGTATAATTTCTTCTGTATTACAAATTAAGTTCTTTATTTCTTATTCACGCTTACGGGCACAACAATATATATATATATATATATATATATATATATATATATATATATATACAAAGACATTTCATAAATTAAAGTCCACAAGAAATAATACTATTTCAATAGTCTCGAATTTATAAAATATTTATAAAAGAGCTAAATAATAGTAAGAAGAAAGTTTGTGAAGAAGGTATGAAAATATTAAAAAGTTTAATGATGCAAACTAACTCAATATTTTATAACGAGTCAAACACTAGCTTTATTTTTTTAAATTATTACAGTATTTAATTAATAAGGCATCATCATGCTTTAAATTAGCCCTCATTATGTTACATAAATCTTACAATATTTTTCAGAGATATTTTCAGAGAACCTGATGACAGTTTGACAAATATTGCTTCTGAAACAAATGCGGACTCGATTGTTGATTCTTTAAATGTTAATGCTATCCAAATTTCTAGTAAGTCTCATTCTAAATCATCGCTAAAAGTATTATAATAATTTAAAATATACTTATTTACTAGATATATTATGTATAATTTATAGATCCACCTACAACACCTTCGAGTAGTTATCAATCTTCCGGGTTTCTTTCTCATAGAACCCAGCGGAGCTTTGGCAGTATTCAAGCGACTGAAATAGAGGATATCTGCATTTACTCTGCTTTAAGGGAAGATGATAGAATATTGACTGTAAGTTGACTTATCGAATATTTAATAAAGAAGAGAAGGGAATGCACTTTGGTGCATTTCTAAAATTGCAGTGGAGATACAAACAAAATTGTATATACGGACAAAATGATACAGTGGTCTTATTTAATAATTGGACGGCCCTAATTATGTTAATGTATAACGTATTAACGTATATCGCGTCTTCGAAAGTTTATTTATTAACTTCCCGTAGGGTAAGTTATTGTCCAAAAATCGAAATTGAAATCTTTTACATTTCTTCACGTTTTGGAGGTTTCTGAACATCTTGGCATACCTTAGAAAAAATGGATGTGTGTGTATGTATGTATGTATGTATGTATGGACAAAATTTTTCGTCTACGTTTTCGGGCGCACGGATCAACCGATTTGAATGGTTCAAAAAGCACTCGATTTCTATTGATAGGGAGATGTGTTGATTATTTTTGGCAAAGGAAGGTCCAGTCGTTTGGGAGATACGGAGCAAAGAGTGCAGAAAATAAAAATCGAGTTTTTGAGAGATCGGAGCATCCGATTTGAATGATCCAAAAAACCTTCAATTCGTAATGACGGGGAGAAGTGGTGATTCGTTTTTGGCAAAGGCAGGTCCGGCGGTTTCGGAGATATAGAGCTAAACGTGCGCAAAATGGCAGTTTTTGGGTGAATTAAGCGTCCGATTTGAATCATTCAAAGAACATTCTGCTTATTATGACAAGATAATTGCTTTTGAAAAAAAAAATTGTTTCAATTTTTTTTTCAATTTTTTTTGTGTATCGAAAATAATTCAGATCTTAAGTGTAATTTTGACTTAAGTTCTAATATACTTTTAACACATATTTTCAACTTTGCAATTCAGTTTATATAATTCTTATAAATATTAGATAATGTTAAAGTATTTATAATAATCTATATGAAAATATTTAATATTTCTCAAACATATTTCGTTACGGTACGGGAAGTTCCAGCAATTTGCCTTAAGGCACGATGTCATACACACCACTAGTTTATTTTTTATTTACTACTATATATTTACAACTGTCCAGTTAAGAACATTTAGTAAATTTGTGGAATTTACAACTGTCAGCCGAAATAGGGACATTGTGTACTATAGTGACATGTTGGAAAAACAACTCAATAGTTGTTTTTAACTTCCCGAAGGAGAAGTTTATGTTTTCATCAAAAAATCCGATTTGCTAATTTTATGTTTTCTCGACGTTTCAAGCCATTCTGAATCGAATGAGACCAAAATTGGAAAAAATGTGTGTGTGTATGTGTGTGTGTGCGTGTATGTGAACAGATTTTTTGCCGTAAATCTACGTTTTCTCAACAACGGCTGGACCGATTTCAAAAAATTTAAAAGCCATTCGATATATCGCGATGAGGATTAGCGGTAATCAATTTTGCGCGACGATAGGTCAAGCCGTTTCTTTGTAAATAGCAGAAAAGTGAAAAAATTTTCGGCCCCGTTTTAGCCCGCAGTTCTGAATCGATTTTGAAAATTGTTTTGTATGTCAGCATTTTTTCGTCCACGTTTTCGGGTGCACGGATCAACCGATTTGAATGGTTTAAAAAACATTAGATTCCTATTGATAGGGAGATGTGCTGATTAGTTTTTGGCAAAGAGAGATCCAGACGTTACGGAGATATGGAGCAAAGAGTCCAGAAAATAGAAATCAAGTTTTTGAGATAACGGATCATCCGATTTGTATGATCCAAAAAACATTCAATTCGTAATGACGGGGAAAAGTGCTTTTAATTTTTTGGCAGAGTTAGGCACAGCGGTTTCGGAGATACAGAGTAAAAAAAATGGCAGTTTTTGAGAGAACTAAGCGTCCAATTTAAATAATTCAAAGAACTTTCTGCTTGTTTCAACAAAATAATTGCTTTTGGAAAAAAATTTTTGTTTCTAATTTTTTTTTTCAAAAAATATTTTTGTAATTTTGGATTAAAAATTCAAAAAATTACCCAGGCTAAGCACAGTCTAAGCGTCACTCTGGTGCAAATATTGACCCAAGTGCGTTTAGACTGTTTATGTACTGGAGCACTTTTCCAATTTTGTGAAAACTATTGAAAAATGTAAAAATGCCGCCAAGCCAAGCACAGTATAAGTGAAAATGTCGCACAAAATTATTTGCAAATTCTGACTATACGGGAGCACTTTTTCAATTTTGTGTAAATTAGGCAACTATTTTTTTTTTGAAATTGAATTCGAAATGAAATGACGATTGGGTTAATGTTCTAGAGATAAATTGATTTATTTTTACATTTGATTTGCTCAGATATAACAAGATAATGCAAAAATAATGAAAGTTACAGTATTTGTAATAATATATTTGAAAACGTTTAAAATTTCTCGAATATTTCATTACGGTACGGGAAGTTCCAGCAATTTGCCTTAAGGCACGATGCCATGCACCACTAGTTATTATTATTTTTTTGACAGTAGATACCACAGTCTTCTAGATCATATTAAAATATTACGGCATTTGTCAAAATTAGACCTTTCATCGACGTTTGCTCAAAAACGCCTGAACCAATTTCAGAAATTCAAAAACCATTTGATGTGCCTCAATGAAGACTATCGCTTGTCACTTTTGTGAGACGATTGGCCGAGCCGTTCTTTTGAAATTTGGAAAAAAGTGTTAAACTTTTTGTCCGCATTTAAGCTCATACTACCGAATCGATTTTAAAAAAGCAAAAACTGTTTGCAAGATATTAGTTGGGAATGATTCTGTTTCGTTTTAGGCGAAAATCTACCGAGCCGTTTTTTTGAAATTCGTTGTAGAAAAAAAATTGAGCCGATTTTTATGAAACTTTTTGATGATATATATCATGGTCTTATACAACTTATTGAAATATTACGGCCTTACGACAAGTAATTTTAAAAAATCATCAAAGTTTGAGAAAATGAGTTTTTGACGTTTGTTAAATTAAAAATAGACGATTTACTTGGTATAACGATAGAGTACTTGGTCTTAATGAACATACTGAATCATTAAAGTCCTACGGAAACTGGTTCAATTATAAAAATTATTGATTTATGAAAATTTGCTTTTAGAAAATACTACGAGTTAACTGTTTTTTCGTTTTCAATTATGAGTAATAAATTCACTCGAAATACTTTTAATAACTCATAAATTAATTTATTTCTTATTGATTAATTCGATTAATTACACATATCGGGAAGTTCATGTAACTTGCCTCGAGGCAAAATACCAATACCAACTAGTTTCATTTGTTATAAATATAATATTTACAATATTTTGATGATAATAATATGAACTTAACTATTTTCTTCTAAATATTTTTGTATAAATTATACCTAAGTTATTTCAATCTTCATCAGGAAAATTGATGACTTAAATCAAGTGGTGACTTTTTGTTCAATCTACCTCATAGTTTTATGTTATTAAGGAGTTTGCTAGTGAATTTGGATGACTGATTAGCTGTTCTATATTTATGCACTGTTTTATTACATCTTTTATGGTAGGTGTATTTGTGTCGAGATAAATCAGCCAGTTCGAGACATATTTTGGTGCTCCTAAGGCAATTTTCATAAATTTGTTTTTTGAAAGCTCATTTTGAAGGTGGTTTTGTCATGTTTTTTTTTTTGGACTTTTTAATTATTTTTTGTTCCTTTTAAAATCAATTAACATATATTAGTATAATGTAATTTTTTTGCAATAATCAGGTTTTTAATGGATTTTTCATTATTATTCACTATCGGACAAAATAACATACCTATATTATGGACAAAATGACATAGTATTATGTTGTAAGAACTACAGGATAGTTCATTGGAGGCCAAGAAAAATTAAACTAATTTGATCCTATTCAATTTTGAATTTTGAAATATTTGATAATTTTTTTTGCTGAAATTTTCTATATTTGTTTGAGCCTTGCAAGTGAACTCAAAAAATAAAAATTCTTGGTACGGAACGCAAAGAAATTGTAACAATATTAGTACTCATTTTTAAAATTTTTATAAAATATACGATACTTTGTTGAACATATGTCTAATGATCATTTTTGACCGCCAAATATCATTTCTTTTCTACTTTTACCACAGTATCTTCGAAACCGCTAGAAGTGCCTTGCCAAAAATTTAATAATTTCTTTGTCTATACAAGGAAAATGTTTTCAGAATCATTCAAATCGTGCGCTCCGTTCTCTCAGAAACTGAATTATTGTTTTTGGCATTTTTGCCCCGTATTTTTGAAATAGCTGGATCTGCCTTAGCCAAAAATTAATCAGCACATCTTACAATGAATAAGAATCGAATGTTTTTTGAATTATTCAAGTCAGTTAATCCTTACGCCCGAAATCGTGGACGAAAAATTGATGCATTTGAAATAAAATATGTTCATTCTAACAATAAGTCCGCTTAATTAGTTTTTGTTTATATATATTTCATTCAAACATGTATAAACAACGTCGTCTAATCTAATAAGTTTTCACATTTTGTTCACAAGGAACAAATTATGAAAATTCTAGTTTTTATAATATTTATTCATAGTCATTTTTGTTGACTTATCTTTATTCTTCAAATGTTTAATTACGGTACCGAAAGTTCCAGCAATTTGCTTTAAGGCACGATACTATGCGCCCTACTTAGGTATGCCAATGTTCAGTAACATTTGAAACGTAAAGATATGCAAAAATTTTCATTTTCGAATGTTTTGCGATTACTATAGTTATATATAACTTAACCCTGTGGGAAGTTAATAATTAGTATACCAGTATAATTTTACCTTATATGTCATTTTATATAACGATATATGTACTTCATTGAAAAACTGTTGTAGTAGGTCAATGAATTTGAGATGAGTAAAAACGATTGAGACTGATTATAATATTATTTAATAAATAGAAATCATTGAAAAACAAAACACTTTATCATTTTGAAGGGGAACTTCACATGATTATTAAATTATAAGAGAAATAAACATAAATTATAAGAGAAAAGTGAGGACTACAAATTTTAATTTATTAAGTTCACAAATATACTACATATTTTAGAAAGAGCATTTTTGTACAGACCCCATAAAGTGAGAATCTCTTTTTTTTATTTATATGTTTTTAATGTATTCAGAAAATTGTCAATGATTGGATAGCGATGTACAAAGCCGATTACTACAAAGCATTGTCAGTTTTAATCAGTTTTATTTTGAATGCTAGTGGATACAATGGCATTCAAGTGACTTCAGGAATGCTAAAAACATTAGATCATTCAACTATAGCAACAAAAATCGAAGCTGATTTTATACGGGTATAATAGAAATATAACATTTTAAATTTACTGAAGAATGATGCATAATTGTTTGTTTTTTTATAGGAAGATGATAAGTTTGTTTCATTGCTCAGTAAAGATAAAAATCGTAAAAAATTCCATGAAGACTTCTGTTTGTTTATTTCTACATTAGTATATCAATGCCAATACTCGATCATTTACGATAATTTTTTTATGCAAAATGTAATTTCGATGCTGACTTGTCTATCGAAGGTAAAACTACAAATTCTTCGATACACTTCTACATTGGCAGGTAAGTTTAATTAGTGAGATTATCACATGTTCATTTTGAAATATCTTCAAGGATTCTGCAAACCTTTTAATAAAACCGTATCTCTAATCGACTATTCACTCAGGTATAAAATTAATGACGGCATTGGCAGAAATTGAATCGAAATTATCTGTAAATTGTAATTATGCCATACGTCAAGTCGAGGCAGAAGAAGCGAAAGATTTGGGAAGGCAAATGCCTGACCGATTAGAAACACTCATTGAAAAGCGAGATGAATTACTTGAAAACCAAGAGGAATTGCAAAAGATGATCAAGAGTATATTCAAATATATTTTTACACATCGTTACAAGTGAGATATTTTGATATTTTGTTTTTGACTCATACAGAAATTTTGATTATAACTATAATATAATAAAATAATTTTAAAGTTATTATTAAGAATAAGTTTAGGTTCTCAAGAAAAAAATTGATTTGCTAATTTTATATTTATTGACGTTTCAAGTCATTCTGAATGGTTGTAGACCAAGTATGGAATAAGTGTGTGTGTGTGTTTATGTGTGTATGTTTTTTATAGAGGTGCGAAAGAAAATCTTTATAAGACACTGCCATCGTTTATACTCCGCTGTCCATTCTACAGCAGACAACGATGGACGGTAGTGTGGAGATTTTTACCCACTAAAAAAACATTTCTTTCCCTATCCCCGCAGATGGTACGGAGAGGACTGGATTGGAACCGCGTTAGCATTACATCAATCCAGTCCGTGCTGCGCCTTGGGACGCTTGCTTCCGACTATGGTCCCTTTCTCCGGTTTTATCCTTCAAAAGGTGCAGTGCGTAAGCTGCTACAGCTGACCAGTTTTCTTCTTGTTTCAGGATGTAGGTCACAAGGCTTACGGGGATGAGTCTAATGCCTATAATGTTCTCGGCGTTGTTTTGATAGTTTTTCCACCGAACACATTCAAAGAACGTGTGCTCAGCGTCGTCTGTTTTATCTGGACAGTATTTGCACATTGGCGTGCTATGCAATCTCTTCTTAAACAAATAGGCATTAACCTGTCGATGTCCTGTCAATAGCTTGGTCAGAAAGAAATCTGTGTCTTCGTATTGTCGAGAGAGCCAGACGCTAATGTCCGGAATCAGGCGCGCCGTACATCTGCCCGTTCCTCTTGACGTCCACCGATTTTGCCACTTTTGCAACGTTTCCTTTTTTATTCTCGACCGATTATGAGAATTCAAAAACTATTAGAAAGCTATCATTTTGGAAGTAAGCTGATTAGTTTTGAAGTAGATAGGTCAAGACGTTTCTTTATAATTAAATGTTTAAAATTTATTTTTCGTTTTTAATGAACTTATTACGGGGTTACAGTTTTTAGTCATTGATTGATTTTTTAATCTTTGTTTTGATTTTAATAAAAGTAAGACTTTATTTTCGAAATAAATTACTGAAAATTTTATCCAAATAGCTTATTCTCAATTTTTATCGTTTAAGACCATTATTTACACAAGCGGGAAATTTGAAAGTAGTAAAGGCAAAATGGGCAAAATACACCTAGTTTATGAATAAATATTATTCATTTTACAGAGACTTCGACCCAGATATTCGTGCGAACTGTTAGCTGAACTAGGCATCTGGCTGAATACTTTTCATTCACAATTTCTGGATGATTATATATATATATATATATATATATATATATATATATATATATATGATTGATTGATTGATTGATTGATTGTTTCTCTTCCGAACAGTAAATCCAATAATAAAAAACAAATTGTTTTTTTGTAGATGTTTAATAACGACGTTTCGGAACTAGGTACCATTCATCATCAGGTTTATTCTGTCAAATACAATGTTTTTTAAAAATGTTGATTAACATTAATTAATGATGGTCAATACAGATTAATTAGAAAAAAAATTTATAAAGGAATGGATTATGTACCGGGTAAAGAGTATAAGAATAAGAATTAACTAAAAAGTTTTATATAAAATTGAGAAGCAAAAATTATTTACCTGTAATAATTTATATATCCATATCACTAATATTTTTTTTTTGTTAAAAAACACGATTTTTTGGAGGATTTGTAGATGTTACGACTACACAAGACTTAAACACACTGATATGGAGTTCTGTCGGCCAGATGTAAGGGACAATGTACGGAATTCTTGGCAAAAATGATTTTTTATGGCTCTTGTATGGTAATTTACGAAAAAAGAGGAAATATTGCTTTAGTAAATGTTGAGAAATATATGTATATGTATATATACATGCACATGTATATGCACACCTACATACTCATACATACATATGCACATACCTATATATTAATGTATCTACAATTATATACACGAACATATACGCAAGTGCATGTATAGAGGTATACACAAAAACATACATATAAGCACATATATGGATGGCATATATTACAACACAAATACATGTATATATATACATATTCAAAAATTATTAGGATTAATTGTTTTTAATCAGGTTTAAAAAATTTAGATACGAGTCATGAATGATATGTGATCTGATCTTTTATTAACACAATTGTTAATAAAATCATTTTTGCCAAGATTTCCGTACATTGTCCCTTACTCTGGCCGACAGAACTCTATATCAGTGTGTTTAAGTCTTGTTGTAGTCGTAACATCTACAAATATCCTCCAAAAAATCGTG
>NW_020539480.1:0-32222 GCF_003426905.1 Ctenocephalides felis
CATACATAATCATTTAATGCCGTGTATACAAATCAGACACCACAAATTATGCAACTATGCGAATTCATATGGTATTAAATTGCCATACTGTATCCAATAAGAATATCCTAATAATGTAACTAATTATTGTTATAATATTTTGCTGTATTATCAAAATCCTACTTTTGAAATTAAACAAACTGCTGAAGCTAAATCAAAATAATTTTAATGAACTATTAAAAATCACAATATGCAGCAAAATGTTACAACAATATTAGATTTTTAAAAAAGGTTTGATGTTAATTTTTTTACCAATATTATCATCAGAATTGTTATCTAATTATATATTTCAGACATATTACAACATTTTATACTTTTACTTTTTCATATTTTGCAAATAGTTTTCAAATTTTTCTCTCTTTGCTATAATCAATTGTACCAGAGATTATTATTTTTCATTTATCGAGGACGATAAATTGTTTTAGAGGGGAGGAACCCCAATAAATTGTAATTTCTTTTTTCTTTTTAATTGTTAGAGGACTAACAATATTCTTTAGGGGTGGCGTTTCTGTAATAACATGATCATACGTGCTTTTAATAAAAATATGAATTTATTCTTCAATGTTAATTAAAGTCCAAGATCTTCGCATGAACGCGGAAGCACGCCATCCCGAATTTGTCACGTCCAATACAATATATAATGAGTCAAAATTATTGTATAAACCAGTGATGTCTTAGTCAAGACTCTAGCCAGTGATGTCTCAGACAAGAGTCTAGCCAGTGATGTCTTAGACAAAAGTCTAGCCAAGTGATAATGTCTTAAAAGTAGTCTTAGATATCTTAAGTGGAGATTATGTCTGTGAAATAAATACAGTGTAAATATTACAAGTGGATTTTTATTGGAAACCAGAAGTTTGTCTCTTCCAGCAAATACCTTATTGAAAGTACCCATTATTATGAAGAGAACTCTCATCAAACCAGTCGATCAAACATTATACCTACTGCTCGACCCAAGGCATCAGGAAAGGTTGGACGGACATTATTACCATATCGTATAAAGAAGCTACTACAGTACACAATATCCAGGACTGTGGATCTTTCAACAAACGGACCTCCAACCCATAACCAAACCTACCACCAGCAACCTTATCTCATTTCAATACATTCCATGTCACAACTTTAACCTCAGTAACGAAATTGTAAAATATTTTAGTTAAAAATAGTACTTGTACTCATTTAATATGCGCGATGCGTCTTTCAAACGGAAGCGCGGCGCGAATTGCGCTCGAAAACATTTAATATCTTCCGATATAACGGCCATGCCATCGAATAGTAAAAATAATTTTTAAGTAGATAAAACAAGAAACAATATGGTTTTTTACGCAATCGATTTAAGTTGGGGCGCCCGTATGTAAAACCAATGTAAACAATCAATTGTTATTATTGTTAAAATAATTGCAAAAACATTATTTTTTAAAATTATTTCAAAGTTGAGTTCATAATAAATATAATAAAAAAAACAATACTGATCTGATCAACACAACTGAAGATAATTAACATAATGCAGAGGAAGTTCAATAAAATTGAGAAAATCGGCAATATTTCAATCGTAAATATCAACGAAAAAAATTTTTGCCGGCAAAATCCTGAAATACGTGTCAAATGATTTTATGTATAATATCTATAAAAAAAAATTCAGCCAATTCTAAAATGTCAGGTATGGTGGTGTACGGTTTGTAAAAGAATGACCCATTTCAGTAATAAAAATAATATCTTTTGCAGAATCTTGTGTTTCACTTTTCATATTGAAAAAAAAAAATGTGAACAAATTTTAATTGTGATTCCAAATGTTCAAAGCTAACAAGACAGCTGTTTTCATGTAAATGTTTTCTTCGCCATTTTACATGCAAAATAATACAGATTAAAAAAAAATGATTTATTCAGTAAACATCGATTTTTTTATAAATCTTATGTCAGCCCTGTGATTTATTCAGTAAACATCGATTTTTTTATAAATCTTATGTCAGCCCCTTCGCTGTGAAAAAAACGCAAATCAAATTATGATTCAATTTTTTTTTTTTTTTCTGAAGTACGTATTTGCGCAAACAATTACACAGGTCCACAAAGAAAAGCAGCTGGAAAATAATTTATTCATTCAGAAAAAAATCTATATCGAAGATTGTGCCAGTTTTTAAATGTTTTTCAATTTTCTGTGCCCCAATTTTTGTGTAAAAGGTACATTGGAAGACAATTCAGATAACTCTTTTTGTGGACCTGTGTTAATTCAACCATAAAATTCATAAAAAATTAGCACCTATCAAAACTGAGTAAAACATGTCAAAGAATGTAAAAAATTAAAATGAAGAACAAAATGTGAAAAAAAACGGCTGATATTGATCAACTTATATAAAAAATGCAGTGCCAATTTTTTTATTAAAGTTTTCAAGTAAAATGTTTTTTTTTTCATATTATTTGTTTTCATTTTATATTAATATTTATAAACACTTATTATTTAAAAATATATCCTTTGTTCAATTTTATATTTTGTTCTTTTCTAGTGGAAATTTTGTAATTTTGTTGCAATTACATTATTCCCGCACTCACATAAATATTTTGACTTAATTATAGAACAGACTTTTGAAAAAGCTTCAATTTTATAAAAAAAAGCAATTTATTTTTATCATGGCTCTTGTTCTTGTTCTTTATTTTAATTTTTTTTATGCGAAATGGAAAACTACACACAACTCCAAATTTTCATGATTTTATAATAGTCAGTCCGATCAATTATTGTATAGCTCGGTAATCGATCAATTAACTATTATCACCTTTTTTGTGAACGTTTTTAATTGAAATTCGATCAAGATTTTCTGAGCTCATAAAAAAGCTCAAATTTATCCGCTCTATCCGCTGCAACATTTAAAAAATGGCAATGAAATGGTTACCCTCCGATAAAACTAATATATAATATAATATATAACTGATTTGAAGGCTTATCGTATTGTACAAATATTTCTCGATGTGCATAAGAAGTACATAGTTTTGAATTGTTTCACAAAAGGAGCTATTTCAGGAAAAAAATAGAATTTATTTTAAAATCAGGAGATATCTGTTTTTGAGAGAAAACTGGATTTTTTTTCAGGGTATATCATAATTGCAATATGGATGATAGTATTTTAGCGTTGCAGTGGGTAAATTATCAATGTAATAATTTTATACATTCAGAATTAGTTAGTCATTTCTTATACTAATGATTTTCTAAAAATATTTTCTGTGGCTAAACGTTCGCCTAATCAGTTAGTATATATATAAATTACGTGCGGCTCGCAATAAAATTTGAAAATTTAAATTGGCTCGTCGGTTAAAAAGGTTGCTCGCCCTTGATCTAGCTAAAGGCAGTCGCCAACGCTTTAGCAGATATTTCCCTACCTTCGTACGTACTTTAGTCGCATTAAAGGCTGGGTGAGACTCTCTCGAAATGGTTTTAATAAGTGTTCCTATTTAGTGTACTGACTTATTATCACGCTAAGAGCTGATCTCGAAAGATGAAGATCTAAGGACGGAGTCCTATTTTATACCCTAGAGGTCCATCATAGCCCATCTCTCATTCCTCTGACGGTAGGTTGTCGACATCCTTTTATCTTGTTCCATCTTCTATTTTTGTGATATTCGTGCCTTTTCTTATACCGTCTTGATCTTCAGTAGACAGGTCTTTTTCTGACCCCTACTAATACTATGATATGACCCCATGACGATGACGCAATTTGTGTTCGTGTGCTCTTGCAATAACTTCTCCAGTGCGCCGAGTACTTTAGGGTGACAAGTATAGGATGTACCATTACCTGCCACTGCGTTGTGTACTTATCATGAACCGCAGTAACAATAATTGTTGTGCTACAGATGTAAATAGCACTTTTCCTTGAGGTAAGTTGCGAAATCATGCCGATATGTGTAATTAATCGGTTTACAAATGTTTATTAACTTCGCATAGAGTAAGTAATATTATTTATGTAAAGATATGCAAAAATTTTCATTTTAAATTTTTGACGATTACTATAGTAATACCTTGAGGTTTCTGAACATTTTGGCATATCTTAGAAAAAACTGGATTTATGTGTGTGTGTAAATGTGTGTTTTGTGTGGAGACAATTTTTCAACGAGGATCAACTGCTTTGAAGTATTCAAAATACATTCGATTCCTATTGATGGAGAGATTGTTTCTAGTGCTAATTAGTATTGGCAAAACCAGGTCCGCCGTGTCGGCGATACTGAACTAAAAATGCAACTAGTGGGGCGCATGGCATCGTGCCTTAAGGCAAATTGCTGGAACTTCCCGTACCAAAAATTATTTTTTTTTAATAAGATTAACATTTTTCAAAAAAAATTACTCTGAAAAAATATATTTTTGAGAAACTATAAATTTTTGACAAAAACTGACTTTTTGTTGAAAAATTTATTTTAAATATTTTGGAAATTTTGAACTTTTTTTCAAAGCAATTCTACTGCTTTAAATGCATAGAGACTAAATATCGAAGCGCGTAAGCGCCGCGTCGCCGTCTAACGGATAAACATTGGTACGGAACCCATAGGAATGTAAACAAATTTATACTTATTGTTAAAATCTCTATAAAATATCTGATAATTTGATGTGCATATGTCTAATGTCTAATGATTATTGTTGACCGCCAAATAGTATTTTTTTTTAGTTTTTTTCACTAGATCTCAGAAACCGCTAGACCTATCTTCATGAAAATTTGAATCTAATATTTTTTGAATTAGTCAAATCGCTTCATCCGTATAACCGAAATCGTCGACAAAAATTTGTATCCGAACACACACACATACACGCACACACACACACGCACATACACACACACACACACATACATCAATTTTTTTTAAGGCATGCCAAAATGTTCAGAAGGTTTTAAAACGTAAAAATATATAAAAAAAACGATTTTTTTGCGATTACTATAACTTGCTCTACGAGAAGTTAATTATAAATAAATCAATTTATCATCTCCATAACATTAACAATCGTCATTTCATTTCGAATTAAATTTCAAAAAAAAATAGTTGCCAAATTTACACAAAATTGAAAAAGTGCTCCCGCATAGTCACAGTCTGCACGCATTTGCAAATAATTCTGTGCGACATTTTCACTTATACTATGCTTAGCTTGGCGGCATTTTCACATTTTTCAATAATTTTCACAAAATTGGAAAAGTGCTCCAGTACATAAACAGTCTAAACGCACTTGCGTGAACATTTCTACCAGAGTGGCGCTTAGACTGTGCTTAGCCTGGGTGATTTTTTGAATTTTTAATCCAAAATTACAAAAAAAATTTTTGAAAAAAAAAATTAGAAACAAAAAGTTTTTTTTTCCAAAATCAATTATTTTGTTGAAAGAAGCAGAATGTTCTTTGAATCATTTAAATCGGACGCTTAGTTCTCTCAAAAACAGCCATTTTTTTAACATTTAGCTCTGTATCTCCGAAACCTCTGGGCCTACCTTTGCCAAAAACTAATCAGCACATCTCCTTATCAATAGGAATCGAATGTTTTTTAAACCATTCAAATCGGTTGATCCGTTCTCTCAAAAACTCGCTTTCTATTTTTTGCACTCTTTGCTCCATATCTCCGTAACGGCTGGACCTGCCTTCTCCAAAAACTAATCAGCACGTCTCCTTATCAATACGAATCGAATGTTTTTTAAACCATTCAAATCGGTTGATCCGTGCGCCCGAAAACGTGGACGAAAAAACGCGGACATACAAAACACACACACATCCATTTTTTCTGAGGTATGCCAAAATGTTCAGAAACCTTCAAAACGTCGAGAAATGTAAAAATTTTTGATTTCGATTTTTGGACGATTACTATAACTTACCCTACGGGAAGTTAAAAAATAGCACTTTTTGAGAGAACGAAACATCCGATTTGAAGGATTAAAGAATTTTATTTGTAATGACGAAATGAAGAATTTATCAAATTTTCACGAAGCCAGCGGTTTTCTGGATAGCAGGTAAAAGTTAAAAAAAAAGTCATTTGGTGATCAAAAATTAAAATTACAAATCTTATTATTGACTTATATAGGAATAGAATTATTGTTACTACATTCTGGGCTAGTAGATAAGTAGACTAGTAGACAAATAGAAAAATATGAAAAGTAGAAAAATAGATAAGCATATAGGAAGATATACAATTAGCCAGGTAGGTAGGTTGACAGATTGGCAGAAAATAGAAAGGTAATGATAGATAGTATAGCAACCAGAGAGGTAGAAAGGTAGACATAGAGACAGGTAGGTCAGTGGGCAGTTAGGCAGGCATATAAACAAATAGGAAGACTGGTAGTAAGTATAGTGGTAATCAGAAAATACGTGGACTGGTAGACTGGTGGACAAAAATAATATATTTATACATAGAAATTAAAAGTTATAAACACGTTTATTACATGAATTCCAAAAATCCGCAAATAATTTATGATAGTTTAATAATTCAATTTTAAATCATTGATCAATTTTTATTAATCATTGATTATTTTCATTCCTCGAATATTTAATTACGGTACAGAAGGTACCACCACTATTTCAAAAATAAAGTTTACGCTTATATAAATAACTAGCAAACCCGACGAACTCCATTTCGCCACCAGATGGTTTCGTGAGAAAGATGAAAAATTTTTTTGTTTGTTTTATATTTGAAAAGGAAAAATTTGATTTTATTACACAACAGTAATGAATTTATTTCGATTACAAAAATAAAGTGTTTTTTAGTTGAACTTCTCTAAAAAGGAGAACCCGCGCGTTGCTCGTCTCGGATTTTGATGAAACTTGGCACATTGGTAGATTTGATGCCCAAACTGACCGTGGTAAAATATTAGAGGCCTATGAAAAGCGGTTTAATTATAATAATTAATTAAAGTTTGCATGTAGCAGCGCGCTGCATGCATAGCTTGCAATGTTTTTCCTTATTAGCAGCAGATTGGCCGAGTCGCTATCGTCGTGGAATTCTAATTTTTGCTCCGGGGTTCGATTCCCGATTCAGATATATATATTTTTTTATTTTTTTTTTATTTGATATTTATAATTTCACGTGTAAATAATATCAAAATTTATTTGATTTTTCAATTAATTTTATATTTTTCGCTAAATATTCTATAATAAAGTCCTCCGTAATACCGGTAAATTTTTGTATTAATATCAGCAATAATACGGAAAAAGAGATATAATTTATTTCCATGTAAAAACTATGTTCAAATTTACTATTATGAGGATGATACTTTGTACGTTTGACCAGCCCAAGAATCTAATATTAATATAAAAATCCTTTTCGACATATGACTTGAAAACATTAATAAAATTTATTCACTGCAGCACAATCTCCACGATCCCCACAATTGTAAATTTGAACATAGTTTTTACATGGAAATAAATTATATCTCTTTTTCCGTATTATTGCTGATATTAATTCAAAATTATAATGTTTCAGGAATCACTTAACATTTATATGATCGTAAGTTTCGTAAGTAATATCAAAATAAAATTTACCGGTATTACGGAGGACTTTATGATAGAATATTTAGCGAAAAATATAAATTAATTGAAAAATCAAATAAATTTTGATATTATTTACGCGTGAAATTATAAATATCAAATAAAAAAAAAAATAAAAAAATATATATCTGAATCGGGAATTGAACCCCGGAGCAAAAATTAGAATTCCACGACGATAGCAACTCGGCCAACCTGTTGCTAATAAGGAAAAACATCGCAAGCTATGCATGCAGCGCGCTGCTACAATGCAAACTTTAATTAATTTTTATAATTAAACCGCTTTTCATAGGCCTCTAATATTTTACCACGGTCAGTTTGGGCATCAAATCTACCATTGTGCCAAGTTTCATCAAAATCCGAGACGAGCAACGCGCGGGTTCTCCTTTTAAGTAAATGAAAGTGAATCCGCATACTATATCCGTTTCAAGGAAGTGATCTTTGGTAAACCACATTTTTTGTTTTTTGGTCTGACGTTAACACAAACAAAGCGGATGGTTTTCCAACTCGTGAACAGGCAATGTATAACTGCCTATGTGAAAAACAATGATTTTCTAAATAATCTATTTGAAATTTATCCCGCAAACACTAAGCGATTGGCCTTGCGACTTGTTATTGCGAACGCAAGGCGAACTGGAAATTGCAATCGTTCAAATTCAAACCAAATTGCCAGCAATTTTTGATTGAATAGTGAAATTCAGTGCGTGTACATCATTATACTCTGCGGCAAAAATTGTTTGTTGACTTAACCAAGCATAATTCTGATAATTCTCACTAATGTCATTACGCGAAGTACCAGCAATTTGCATTAAGGCACGATGCCATGCACCACTAATTTTCTTAGCTATAAACCTTGCGGATCTCGAGACGAATGCAAAATTGTCGAAATCGTTTTATGCGTTCTGGAGTTATTTCGTCAGGAAGGAAAACCCGACTTATTTTTATATATATACGAGGTCTGTTCAAAAAGTACCCGGAATTTTCGTTTTTTCAAAAAATATTTATTTATTCGTCTACATTAATGTGGTCCCCTTCAAAGTAGTCCCCCCCAGATATAATACACTTATGCCAGCGTTTTTTCCAATTTTCGAAGCACCCTTGATATTCACTTTTTGATATGTCCTTGAGCACTCTCAGCGATTTTCTTCAATCGAGGAAAACCGCCGTCCTTTCATGGGTCTCTTCAACTTTGGGAATAGGAAAAAGTCACACGGAGCCATATCTGGTGAATTTTTGCACTTTGCAACACTTTATTTCATTTTTTACGCAAAATTTAATACAAATTCTTTGACTTTTCAATTCTTCCATTGTAAAAATCGCCGAGCTTAGAAAAACACGTCGAACCTTAGCGACTACCACAGACAAAGTAAACAGTGAATATAGCTGAAAATTTCATCATACTTTAGGGGCATGTATACCAACACAATAACAAAAAAATTTTGACAATCAGACAATCTTTAATGAATTTTTAAATTCAACCACTTATGGTAAAACTATAATATTTTATGATGTTCGATTATTTAGACTATGATTGCCATTATATGTTTCACTAAAAACGCAAAAAAATCAGCATTTCATAAAGATACGGCCAGATCGATATAACTAATCAGCATGATTCACAAAACTGGTATCTTCCGAACCAATCTTGAATTTTCAAAATCGATTCAGGATTTTATGCAAGAACGTGGATAAAACTTTTGGCACCTATCTGCTAATTCTAAAGAAAAGCTCGCTCGATTGTCTCGAAACACTGACTAACGCGGGTGCTTATCGAAATGGTTTTTAAATTTTTTAAATCGGTTAAGCCGTCTTTTCACTTATACTTTTTCCCAATTTGGTTACAAGCTATTCAAATTTGCTTGAAACATCGGGAGAACATAAAAACAAGGCCGATTTCTGTCAAAACCAAACTTTTCCCAACAATTTCAGTATTTGACACTTTGTATAATTAATAAAGACAATAAAATAAATAAAACTAATACTAACATGATCTACCCCTTGACTTGTGTAGTTTACCAACTCAAAATACTGCGGTATGGTTAACAAATTAATCATACTTTTCTTCATGGTTTTGAATCGAATCAAGAGCTTGGGCAATACTGGTATTAAATGTTCGGTCATGCTCAATTGATCTGCTTGCATTTGATTTTTCTTCTTTAAGTTGATTATCTGAGAATATGAAAATTAATATTAAGTGCATGTATTTATTGTTGTCCTTATAAAAAATCGTGTCAACATTGTTTGAATTGACAGAGAACTGCATGTATAGCCCAAACACTACACAATATTACCGTTTTGTTGGTTGCTCTATCCCACGGATGTTCACAAGTTGTCGCAAGTCTTGCACACCAGGTCATGATTTCAATTAGGACTTCTTCTTCAGTTAAAGTCAAACATTGATCAGTATTATCAGCTCTTTCTGTGAGAAGATGTATCATTGATTCCCAATCTTGCATCACTGAGTGTTCCTCAAATAAGGCGTCCACTAGATATGGAACATAATCTGGTCTCTAATCAAAATATAAAAAGTTATGACAGACAAGATAATCAGAAATATATTACCTATTTGTTATAATAAGTTTCAATAAGCTGACTTTTCTACTTACCTCCAATTTTATGAAAAACTGTAAAAGATATCGAATCCAACGTATATTAGATTGAGCATCTCTTCGAGAATCCAAATTATTTTTAGACATGTTCTCTTGATCCACTTTCAGAATGCACGCGTTCAAAAATTTACCTGCGGCCAATGCAACCTTACGATTGGAAGAAAGTACTAATTTGCAAATATTTTGGATGTCTTCTGGTGTAAATCGATCACGATATAACCTAGACAGAAATTAGTTATATCAACGCTTCGGATATATAAAAAATTTATCAAGACTGTAAAACAATATTGAATTAAATGACATAACAAGTCATTGCACTCAACGTTATAGTTAGTGGACAGTTATTTTTTATTGAAGTCAAATTTCTTTTATTTGACCTTTGAACAATTTTTCCAAACAGGTTAGTTATTATTGACAATTGATTTAAATAATACATATACTTTGATGAATTTTTAAAAATAATGTCTTATGATAAGACAGTAAGACATTGTAGAAAACAATTAATTGCGAAGAAACTGCCCGGCCGCTATTTTCCAAAAACTAAAACTATCAAATTACATCAAATGACTTTCAAATCTTTGAAACTGTTACTGCAATTTTTGGAAAAACGTCAATCAAAGGTCAAATATCGGCTAAAACACACATACATATTTTCTCCAAATTTAGTATCAAACAATTAATGATGACATCTCAATGAAATCATGTGACATATCAATTCAAAGTAACACATGTGTTCACAATGTGCTGGACTGTGACCTAATTGAGTGATATTTTATTTACCTAAACATGTTGGTGATCACCTTAACAGCTTCCACTTGGTTGTTCAATTCCTCATCCCAAGCAAGGACAATTATTCTTTCTTTAAATTTAGTCGTAAATAAGTCTAATTTGGTTGCGAGTTGATCGTCTTCATATAATGGTGTTAATGCTTGTAAAGATTTTAAACGAACCACACCAACCTAAGGATTAATAATACTAATATATAATATGTAAGCATATATATATATATATATATATATATATATATATATATATGTGTGTGTGTGTTTTTTTATTTTAGTTTAATATTCGGGCGTAACATCAATAAAAATAGTATGAGAGTTTTTTTAAAAGTTTATTTTTTTAAAATCCATACGTTTCGGCTAGCATCTTAGCTAGCGGCTTATTTATTTCATTAACGATAGAAAGTTGCATTAAAAATATACACAACTTCAGAAATACCATCGCAAAAATTACCAATTGGCTGTTTCGTACAGTTGAGTCCGAAATTGTTAACGATTTTCTCCACTTCGAGAATATTAAAAACAATAAACATTCCATTAACCTAAAACAATTTTACAAAAATAAATTTAACAAATTATTACAAAATAAAATAGAACATAGTAAAATAACTTTAGATGAAAACGTCATCAACAAATGGCTAAAAAACTTCTCATCCATTGAGATCCCAGATAGACTTCGATACATTTTTGCATTAGGCCCCATTTTTGCTGTTCCCAACTGTCCTAACAATTTTAATTTCATTAAATTACTCTCGAACTTAGAAAATGGTTTACAGCAAATTAAAGATCCTAAACTGAAATCTCATACCAGAACTCTTCTTTGCAAAAAATTTATTTCGTACATCAATTCTTTCAATATAAAAAATTCGAAATATACTGACATTCTTAGAGATCTCAAAAGCTGTGAATTATTTTTAAAAGACCATCCTGACATCATTGTGACAAGAGCAGACAAAGGTACGTCACAGTTATACTTGACAAAGAGGACTATTTACAAAAATTACTGAATCACTCTCAGACACCAGTACCTACACGACCATAAACAACGACCCAACCGAACACATTCCTTCGAGCTTGTCAAACTTCTTAATAATATTTCCATTCCCAATAATTATAAACTAATTAGACGTTATATCCCTATTTACAAATGTCCCACTAGACTTAATACTAGACGCCATCATTAGCAGATGGAGCGAAACCAGCCTTCACACCACATTATCCTTACATTGGTTTAGAGAAATCATCAAATTCATTGTCTCTAACACCTATTTTGAATTTAATGGATCATTTTATTACCAAATTTTTGGCACTCCAATGGGATCTCCCGCATCTCCGTCTTTAGTAGAAATTTCCTTGCAATTAGTAGAAAACAAAATATTTAAAAATTATAATAAACAAATCTTTTATTACCGCTATGTAGACGATATTATTACTTGTATTCTGGAAGAAGACATTAACATAGTTACTGATAATTTTAACAATTTTAATAAAAAAACTACAGTTTGCCGTGAAATTAGAGACAATGAATTCGATTAGCTTTCTAGACATCAGACTAATACGTACAAATGACCACCGACTAATTACTAACTGGTACCAGAAACCAACTAGCTCCGGACGATACATAAATTACCACTCATACCACCCTCTTAAAATGAAAATAGCGACAATAATAAATTTAACAGACCACGCCATACTACTATCTGACAAAAACTTCTGGGACACGAACATTGACCTGGTAATAAGCACACTGAAAAACAACTCATATCCTACAAACATAATCAACTCGGTCATAAATAACAGACGCAGTTACATTTTTAACAAACAAAACGACCTCACAGACCTTAAAAACCGCTTAGAATGGAGTCATATACTGGTGTCATTTACCTACCGTAGGTAAAAAATTTATATTTCTCGTGGAAAAAACTATTTCAACAGTGTGGCATTCTATTGGTATGTAATTGTGATGCAACCCTTAGTTCAATTTTTACACAAATTAAATCTAAGTTCAATTTTGACCGCCTCAGGAATTTGGTATATCAGATTAATTGCTCTAATTGCGAACTCTTTTATATTGGAGAAACTAGCCAAAACCTGAGTAAACGCCTTCATCAACATAAAAATAACTCAAAAAATCCTAAGCAATTTAAAATGATGTTAACTGAGCATATTAAAAATTTAAATCATAATATCGATTTTTTCAACCCTAAAATTTTACATTTTGAAGAGAATACAATTAAAAGACGATTCGCTGAGAGGTTGTTTTTGCAATTACATAACGACAGGGTCATAAACAAACGCTTCGACAATACGGCCCTGAACGAAACGAACACGTGGTTTCTTAATAGCGTCTCAAAATTTCTTAAAAAATAACAAAATCCCATCGCTTTTTAAATTTTCCAAAAAATATCAACACATGCTAAAAACTGCTTTGAGAAAAATGTGACATTTCTATCCTAAACCCCAAAGAGTAAATACATAGTTTCGACAACTTGTTAAGTTATCATGGTTATTAGTGTGTTTTACCATTTGTGATGTTTGTGTTAAAAATATATATCTTATCAATGTGCACGTACTCATACCATGGATTAATAATGGTTTCATATGCTATATTAGGATACAAAATTGTAAGTGTTTTATCATTATTATTATTATTATTATTAATGTTTTTCCATGAAATTTCCTTTCATATAATTTATTTAGTTTCAATTTTTATAGTTAATTTGATTACCACTGAATGATGGCTAAGATGCTAGCCGAAACGTATGGACTTTAAATAAATAAACTTTTAAAAAAACTCTCATACTAGTTTTATTGACGTTACGCCCGAATATTAAACTCAAATTAAACATATATATCAACATCAAATTCAAAACTATTCAATATATATATATATATATATATATATATATATATATATTCTTATGTATAAAATTCTTCTGTAACAATGTAAGTTTCATTAATCCTCCTAAACTATAATTCGGTTTTCCATGAATCTCTCTGAAGTTTGTTTGGGAAATTTTCTAGAATGTTTTGATTCATAGAAGTATAGTTAGATTGTAGGAATAAATGGAAAAAATTACAAAAAACCGCTTATCATTGTTTGACCTTTAAAATATTTAAGGCATGGTTTGACATTAAAAACAAATGACAACTGTCATTTGCCAAACATTTCTATTCACTTATAGGCTAAGGCAATATTAAAGTATAATAAATTCATGATTAAAAATAAAGAAAATGTAATGTCTACATTATTATTGTCGAAAAGAAGCTGAGATGTGCCATAATTAAAATAATATAAGATGCACATAATATAACATGCGTCTGGCAGTCTGCGCATGCGTCTGACTCGCACGGCGAATCGTGTTCTCAACGTACGCGTGCTTTGCTTTTGCTTGCAATAATTTTGTTTGCGCACTTTGCGAACAGATTCGCCGTACGAATTCGTGCAAAGGAAACGAGGCATAAGTGATTGCGCTCAACAATATTCAATTTGCAGTCGTTTTGCCTTACTATACTAAGTCACAATACAAAAAAAATTATTTAGAAGTTTCATTGTGTCAAAAATTCATATGGTTGGCATTTTGTACGGAATATTTATTCAATGGAGCGCTTTGGGTCTGAACTTTTTTTTACTGTTTTCCAATTCGTTTGGAATTTTGGAATTAGGCTCATCTTACTCTCTAGTTCAAAAGTGAAAACAATTTAGACTCCTTTGCACTACCTGGGGGGATGCCATTTCTTTTCAGTGGTGTAATAACGTTGGCAGTGGATAAAAGAACTAATTATAAGAGAAAAATGTTTAATAATGTTTTTCAAAAAAGCAAATACTTTTCAAGTTACTGGCTACTGAAAATTTGTTTCTTTTTGTGTTTGTCATCGTTTTTTTGCTAATATCTTCAAAAATATACATTTTAACGAAAATCATGTAATGAACAAAATTATATCAATAAAAATCCTAATAAATCGCTATTTTACAGTGTTCTAGGAACAATATTAAGTTAATTATGAAAATGGGTTTTTATAGTTCTCAAAATAAGCTTTAAAAGAAGTACTTCTGCGTGTAAATTAAGTGAGCTATCATGCAATTAAAAGGCGCATACAATGTTTTTTTTTTTTCATTTAAATCAAATAGTTTATGAGTGCCATTTCCACCAAAATTAAAAATAAACGTTTTCCATCTAGAATTAACTTGGTTTGAGAAATCTTGATGGATTCTAGAAAATACCATAACATTAGTACAAACGATTTTCAAAAAACTCACGATTTCATAAAAAAATCCATAGAATACGTATAAAAGTATATATATATATATATATATATATATATATATATGAAAATTCAAGGTATTTTTCAGACTAACTATTGTTTTTTATTATTTTTTCGTTACACAAATATTTCGAGCCCTTTAACCCTTCGCCGTTTCAAAATAAGAGAAGTTACGGTAAAATTTATGATAGAGAAAGTTGTAGCTCATTTAATCACCTTTAAAATAGTATATTACAAGTTATGATAAAATCAGAATTAAAAGAGTTATACTCCAATTAATGCGGGGGATGGTGACGAAATGCAAATTGTTTTCACTTCTGAACTTTAGATTAAGATTAGCTGGGCATACGCTTTTTTCCTCTCGATTTACTGCAATAATTTTGTTGATAGTAGGTTGAATAGAGCACATGTGAACAAAACTTGACAAATTAATTCACTTCAAATATGAACTTAAGTAATAATGTATATTGAATTATTAGCGTGAAACATGCAATTTAGATATTAAAATACTAAAAGCAAGTTAAAATATGGTACGAAATCTTAAAAATTGTAGGCAACATTATTGAAGCAATTATTTTGGGTAAAAAAATCGAAGGTGATATTGTACCTTGACCGCATGCTATATATTAATTCTTTCTGAATTTGTTATATTTTTTAAAAGATTTCAATAAATACATGGTGATAAATTTGGAAAATCATTGTTTTAGCCGTCAATAAACAAAAAATCATTCATTTAAACATCCACATCTACAGGTATGTCTAAAAATATTGTATGACCCTTAAATTTAATAAAATAAATTGAGCTATTGGAAATAAATTTGTTCTATAAATCGCAGTGTATAATTTTTAATATTTTATTGAATATATATTTTAATATTTGTTAAAGGAATAATTAAAGTGTTAACTGTGGGAATTGAGAACAATCATTTTATTTGAAACAGTTCTACATTCAACATCACTCATATATTGGTGTAAATAGTAATTCAAAAAACAGTAATTATTATTTTTAACTAAGCAGTAAATATTAGTATAAAATATTGAAAAATTGTAGACGTGGGTACAGAACAACGTCTGTCGGGTCAGCTAGTATATATATATATATTGATGAGTTATTTAGAATCGGGCAGTAACACCAAGTATGATAGATATTTGTTTTAACTTGCTAGATTATCAAATATTATAAATCACATGACCACATACTGCCCCCCTATTGGTTCGAACAAACAAATCTATCTACAAAAATAGCGCACATTCTAACTTTTCCATGATTGCATTTTGTCGACTTGACGACCAGCATACTAGCCAGCAGACCAAAAAAGCAACAAAACAAGCCTCGTGTGATTCGGACTTTGAACGTTCGCTATTTTTGTGGATGGATTCGTTTGTTCGAACCAATAGGGAAGCATAATTTTGACATGTGGTTTATCACATTTAAAAACCTAGCAAGCTAAAACAAATATCGCTCAGAGCAAGCAAGCTTTCTCGCATCGTGTGATTTGAACGGCTTGAAAAACTGTCATGAAATCTAGCACGACATAATCAAGCATGCTATCCAGCCCAGAAAACAAGTGTCGTGTGATTCGGGCTTAATATTATTTTTACTGAAAAGTTTTTTTCACGGCTAATGTAATTCTTTAATGAATGTATTTATATATATACATATATATATATATATATATATATATATATATATATATATATATATATATATATATATATATATTAATTTGGAAATATGAACAAACAACACTCTTTTTTGCACTAATTTATTAAATAATAATTTTCACAAACGTTTCGAGACTAGGTTTTCACAAACGTTTCGAGACTAGGTTTGTCTCATCATCAGTGTGTTATAATTTAAAATTTAAAATATGGAAACCTAAATTAGCATTTTGTGTTATCCATTACAAGTCGCTCGATACACTTGTAATGAAGACTTGTAATAATATGTCTTCGGAGTTTAAGACAGACAGACGGACATTTCTATCTTAAACTCCAAAAAGTGAATACATAGTTTCGACACTTGTTAAGTTATCATGGTTATTAGTGTGTTTTACCATTTGTGATGTTAAAAAATATATAATTTATCAATGTGCACATACTCATACCATGGATTAATAATGGTTTTATATGCTATATTAGATAATAAAATTTTAATTTGATTACCACTGAATGATGGCTAAGATGCTAGCCGAAACGTTTGGAATTTAAATTAATAAACTTTTAAAAAACTCTCATACCATTTTTATTGATGTTACGCTCGAATTTCAAACTCAAATTAAACATATATATCAACATCAAATTCAAGACTATTCAATATATATATATACTAGCTGACCCGGCAAACGTTGT
The DNA here is from genome assembly GCF_003426905.1 of Ctenocephalides felis. Classification (NCBI taxonomy): domain Eukaryota; kingdom Metazoa; phylum Arthropoda; class Insecta; order Siphonaptera; family Pulicidae; genus Ctenocephalides; species Ctenocephalides felis. The sequence continues at coordinate 17,539 of NW_020539480.1, forward strand.
TTTGCTAAGTTAGGTATTTCTAAGCAACTTCTAAAGAATAAAAAAAGAATACTTTATTTTAGGAGTGGTAGGATGTATAGTTTGAATGGTACAGACAATGAGGTATTATAAACACAATAAACTTCAAAGTCCACTTGTATAATAATAAATTATATAATTCATAATAACAATATTCGTTTGACCATATTTTGTTAATACAATCAAACAGGAAGTTTTATACATTTTCTATAAACATATGGTATAATTCAATCCAAGTCTTTTTTAATCTTTATCCGTGGTCAATGTTCAGTTGGTCATTTTTGCCCCACACAGATGTAAGTTTTTAAAGTGTTGAATCTCACTCAAAATTAACATTACATTTTATAAAACAATTAAATAGTTAAAATTTACATTAAGGTCTCGTGAACTAAATCACAATGCTCACAACCCAAAAAACTAACAACAAAAAGAAATACTTTTGTTATGGATTTTCAAAGATTACTGTTTATCTCCTGATAGCAAAGTTATAAGAATCAAGGTTATAGCTGGTTATACATCTTTTCCCCTCTACTTTCAAATATTGTTGTTGAACAATGCTAAACTTTACTAATTTTTAAGATATTGGTGGTGAATCTTATTAACCCCAGATCTTCATATATTACTCTACATTCTTCGATAAATTCATAGAAAATTTTCCAGTTTATTCTTCAAAATTAGTGGAAAATAACCATTATTAAATTATATTTTACATTGCATTATCCAATGATTGTTGAAGTTCTTCATCTTTTTCAATTTGTAGAGTGATTCAATAAAACATGCACGATACCTGACTGTGTCTAAAATGCATGGATTTTGACATATCTTTTGAAAGGAATACCTTCAGAATTGTACTCATTTTTCTGCTATACTTGTTCTAGTACCCAAACTGTCCATACATTTAATTGAATGCGAGCATTGTAATCAATTTTCAAAATATTTTATTCCAGAGAACTTGTAATTATGTGCATTGACATTTTTACAGATGTGTGTTCCAAAGTAATATTATCAACCAAATCTTCTTATTTGATTAGTGATCTGTTATATCTGGGAATAAGTTATTCGACAAAATGTCCTCTTTAATCGATTCCAAATTTAGGTTTTTAATTTAAATAATCTAAATAAAATAATGATATAATCTAGAAAATATTTTATAAATACTAATGAATATAAAATTATGCAACTAAGACTGAGCCCAATCCGTACAGCCATGTTAACGTTTTACCCCGAATTGTTATATAGCTATATAAAATGAACATTTCTCCTTTATGAATTTGATTGAACATATGTACATTTCCAACATGAGTACATATTGTGATAAATTTCAATGTGTTTATTTTGATTTTCCTTTTTTGCAACCGTGTATCCAAATTAGTGGCATCTTTGTTATCACCATGACTTGTAAATAGTATGTTCGGGAAGTAATTGGAAAAAGACCCATCTGAACAAAATAAAGAAAATTCTGTATGTGGGATATGTTAAAATATTTCAATTTTTTTATTGCAAATTGGAATGCTGGAAAAACTTTTTTTTGTGCACGACCTATTTGCATGATGAAATCATGTAATATAATGCAAGTTCGTACTGCTGATACTAAGCAATTTTCAAACAACTTTGTTTCCGAAGATCTGTGATTTCCGAAGATTACTATCTGTGTTATAATCCAATTTTCTTATTCATATTGCTGTCTATTATAACTTGCAATAAGTGATTGGACAGAAATGTCTATGGAGGCCCCATCGATGAATTCCAAATTTAGGATTTCAATTTGAATAACCTAAATGCTATAATAATATAATTCATAAAATGTTTTGGTAACACATTATTCACAATTGTAATGAAAAATTTGTATTGTAAATAGATTGTACTGTAAATATTTGTAATGATTACTTCCATATCTGATTAAACTGCACTTATGTTGATGTCACATGTCATAATGCGATCTTCATAAGCAATTTTCAAGCAACTTTGTTTCCGAAGAACTTGTACTTGTATGTACACATAATTGAAATTTTTATGAATATGATTTCTAAAATTACTATATGTGTTATAATCCAATATTCTTATTCATATCGCTGTCTATGGTGTCCCCTTCGATGAATTCCAAATTTAAGATCTCAATTTGAATAACCTATATGCAATAATAATATAATTCAGAAAATGTTATGGTAACACATTATTCACATTAAACCAATAAGTACTTGCACAGCACAGCGTTTGAAACAAATTTATTTATTTTTTCATAAGCAAGCCTTAATCAATCAATAATAATAGAATTATTTCAAGCTGTTGATAAAAGAATACAAATAGGCAGTGAGCAAACACTTGAGAATTAAATAAAAACCTCATATAAAATCAAAATAAGCATTCTTATTAACATTTAAAAACATATAAATAATTAAATTTTAAAATTAAAAGAATAACACATAATCTGTTCCAACTTGACAATCATCTATTTGATACATGAGTAAGCGATACTCTATACATCTGTCATTTGAATAATATTGTGTGGGAAGCCATTCTGAATCAAGTGCTGTTTACCAAAAATTTTCAAATTAAAAATGTAAAGTTTCTACGCGGATTTGAGATATTATCTCACCTTTTGGACAATCTCTGGATTGGCACGAATTTTTCAAGACTAAGACTGGCCAAATCCATTCAGCCGTTTTCGAGTTTTATTCGGACATTTGAAAGACAGCTCCATTTTTATATATAAGATATATATTTTGTAGAGTTTCGAACAAGAATCCAAAAATAATACAAAATAAAAAACAAGAAAAGTTTTTAATAAACAATTTCTTTATTTCATTATTTGTTTTACTGTCGACGTTTCGGAACTAGGTACTAGAACATGAACTAAGTGTGGTCCACCACAAACAAAAAAATTTCAAAAGTACCCTAGTACAACACTCTATTGAAAACGCCCATTCATTTAATTTCACTCCAAAGATCTTATATCATGAAAGTTGCATCTTTAGGAGATTATTCGCGGAGAGTTGTCTTATTCTTATAAATGTTTCTAACAGTGTCAACATTAGATCAGATCACAACCTATTACATGATTCATATTTAAATTTTTTACACTTTTTGACAAACAATTAATATCGACTTTCTTTTAAGATCAACAATTTAAGTATTCACACCCTAACATATAAAAACACACACATACAATCTCACAGCTCTCGTTCAAGTGTTTACACGTGTTACAAATGACACACCAGTTTCAATTAGTTAATTTTCAAAAGCCAATCGCACAACATCTAAAAAACAATATTATTTGTGTTTCAAATAATAATTTTAAAAAAGACAAATCTTTTAGTAATTTTGATTTACAAAATCTAATTATTCGGCGGAAAATTAACTCACAAATTCATTTTTGTTAAAAAACTTGTTTAGTGAAAAAGTGCTAACATATATTCAAACATACAGGTAATTAATTCAACTTTGTCATTAACCTTTTCTTAAAAAATTTTTCCATAACTTTCAAAAAATTTTCTATTATGTTTAATATCCTGTTCTGATAATCCACTCATTTATTTTTATCATTTTTATCATTTTCATTGTGATCATATTAACATATTTCTGTACATTATTATATATATATATATATATATATATATATATTTGCAATTAATTTATTATTTAAGAAAAATCTATTTTCTTTTCCTAAACATATTGTTTGCTAAAATCTCATCAAGATCATGTTTCTTGACAGATGTCCTGAAGATGGAACGTACCTAGTTCCGAAACGTCGACAGTAAAACAAATAATTAAATAAAGAAATTGTTTATTAAAAACTTTTCTTGTTTTTTATTTTGTATTATTTTTGGATTCTTGTTCGAAACTCTACAAAATATACACAAATCCAAGACTCTACCATTCAATATATATATATATATATATATATATATATATATATATATATATACTAGATGACCCGACAGACGTTGTCCTGTACTCACCTCTACGTTTTTTTAATATCCTATACTAATATTTATTCCGTTAAAAATAATCATTATTATTTTTCGAGTTACTATTTACACCAATATATGAGTGATGTTAAATGTAGTACTGTTTCAAATAAAATGATTATTCTCATTTCCACAGTTAACACTTTAATTATCACTTTAACAAATATTAAAATATATTCAATAAAATTATATATTAAAAATTATACACTGCGATTTATAGAACAAATTTATCTCTAATAGATCAATTTATTTTATTGAATTTAAGGGTTATACAATATTTTCAGACATACCTGTAGATGTGGATGATTAAATGAATGATTTTTTGTTTATTCACGGCTAAAACATTATTTTCCAAATTTATCACCATGTATTTATTGTCATAGCATAGATACACGTGTTAAAAATTGAAATATTTTAAAAAGTATAACAAATTCAGAAAGAATTAATATATATCATGCGCGGCCAAGGTACAATATCACCTTTTCTACCCAAAATAATTGCTTCAATAATGTTGCCAACAATTTTTATAATTTCGTACCATATTTTAACTGGCTTCTAGTATTTTAATATCTAAATTGCATTTTTCACACTAATAATTCAATATACATTATTACTTACATTCATATTTGAAGTAAATTAATTTGTCAAATTTTGTTCACATGTGCTCTATTCAACCTACTATCAACAAAATTATTGCAGTAAATGAAGAGGAAAAAAGCGTATGCCCAGCTAATCTTAATGTAAAATTCAGAAGTGAAAACAATTTGCAAATTCTAGCTAATCTTAATTCAAAGTTCAGAAGTGAAAACAATTTGCAAATTCTTCACCAACCCCCGCATTAATTAGATTATAACTCTTTTAATTCTGATTTTATCATAACTTGTAATATACTATTTTAAAGGTGATTAAATGAGCTACAACTTTTTCTATCATAAATTTTACCGTAACTAATCTTATTTTAAAAAGGCGAAGGGTTAAAGGGCTCGAAAGACACTCCGGTTGGACAGCCGCGCACTCTTTAAACAATTAGAACTCTATCAATATTTGTGTAACAAAAAAATACCTTGAATTTTCATATATATACTTTTATACGTATTCTTTCAGAGATATTATAATGAGAAATTGGTTGTTTTATTAAATGGATTTTTTTATGAATATATATATATATATACAGGGCCGGTCCTGCCTTGCATGCGATGCATGCAAAAAATGCGGGCGCAAGCCTTAGGGGGCGCCAAAACGAGTTTCGAAAATTAAATTTTAATATAATATTTATGTTTTTTCATATAAAATCTAGAATTATTTATTTAAAATCTGAAATACTTAATACATTATAATAAATGATTTAACTTAACTAGGGATATAGAGACACAAAACCATATTTATTTTGCAATGTGATATCAGTAGAAATAATTAACCGATTAATAATTCTGCAAATTAGTAAATAACAGCTCTGTTTTTTGCTTAATCTACTTATCCCATTTTTTCTTTGTTTGAGGTTACCGTGGAATCAAAAAAGAAATTATGTAGTGTTCAATCCCATAAGCGCAAACCTGCCAAAGATTAAATTAATTGTAGGACATTATTGACGAAAAATTGCGAGCTGATTTAGTTGAATCGGAACTTGTTAAAAAATATAAACAAATTATAAAAAATGGGGAGTCAGGGCTTAGAAAATGACTTGTTTATTCCGAGAAATTGAATTGTAACTTTTGCTTTTGTTGCAAATGTTTTGCATCTGTTGAACTTTGAATGTTGAAGATATGCGTGGAACAAGTATGAAAAATGGAAGCAAAATTTACTTTGGAACGAAAATCTTAAGGCTTGTTTTATACCTAGTTTTGTCCATACTCTAAATTTAATAATTATTAACTATACAGAAATAATACATATCAAATATAATAAGTTTTTTCTCAATATTGTTCAAGAAATGTGTAATTTCTTTGCATTTTTTACTGATTTTTGAACAATATTTCTAAAATACGTTAAAAATTTAACTTTAAAACAACAAGCTGATACTCTGAATACGCTCTTACGATATCAATAAGGAGAAGTTTACGACGCAATTTTGGATATTGTAAATGATGAAAAATTAAATTAAATTAAAATTTAAAAAAATCAACATGAAATACGAGTGTTATGTTTGAAAATTAAATGCTAGTTTTTTTAAATATCAATATTGCACATACGGTAAAAATAATTGAAAATATCAAAATACTTGATTATAAACCCCCGAATTGCCTCGATTTTCTAAATAAATTTAAAATCAATATATCTTATACGCTTTTAGATTATATCTATTTTTTTGTGCACTAAATCCAAAATAATTAAAAATTAATTTATTTATTTCACTTAATATTTTTGTTAAATTTAAAGTTATAGTATTTAACAAATGCATTTCAGAAATAGTATTTGTTATTTTGATATCAAGATCTTTATATCAAAATAATAAATACTATTTCTGAAATGCATTTCTTAAATTCTATTACTTTAATCTAACAAAAATATTAATTCTTTTGCTATGGTAGTCAAACTTACATCTTCAACCAATTTACTACATATTGAATATTACTAAAATGTGAAATTATGACAGGGATTGTTTTATATATTGATATCGATAATAATAAATAAATTTAAAATCAATATATTTTATACCCTTCTAGATTATATCTAATTTTTTGAGTACTAAATCCAGAATAATTAAAAATTAATTTTTAAAAAATATGTGTATATTTATATAATTTTAATGATAAACTGTTAAAATTAATAGAGGGGGGGGGCGCTAGGAAAAAAGTTGCATGCGGGCGCTAAGGACCCCAGGACCTCCCCTGTATATATATATATATATCACTCTCGGACACCAGTACCTACACGACCATAAACAACGACCCAACCGAACACATTAACCGCTCCTGTCATAAACTTCTAGACAAATTAGTTACCAATGAACAAATCACAAAAGATACAGCTACAAACTTAAAAAATTTACACCAATACTTTCCAAGATTATACGGCCTTCCTAAAATACACAAAACAAACCTACCTTATAGACCGATTGTTTCAGACATAAATTCTCCACTATACAAATTATCCAAGTACATTAGCAACATCTTAACAACAATAACAAAACAGTCCCCATATTACATAAACAATTCCTTCGAGCTTGTCAAACTTCTTAATAATATTTCCATCCCCAATAATTATAAACTAATTAGCATAGACGTTATATCCCTATTTACAAATGTCCCACTAGACTTAATACTAGATGCCATCACAAGCAGATGGAGTGAAATCAGCCTTCACACCACATTATCCTTACATCGGTTTAGAGAAATCATCAAATTCATTGTCTCTAACACCTATTTTGAATTTAAAGAATCATTTTATTACCAAATTTTTGGCACCCCAATGGGATCTCCCGCATCTCCGTCATTAGTAGAAATTTCCTTGCAATTAGTAGAAAACAAAATATTTAAAAATTACAATAAACAAATCTTTTATTACCGCTATGTAGACGACATTATTACTTGTATTCCGGAAGAAGACATTAACATAGTTACTGATAATTTTAACAATTTTAATAAAAAACTACAGTTTACTGTGGAATTAGAGACAATGAATTCGATTAGCTTTCTAGACATCAGACTAATACGTACAAATGACCACCGACTAATTACTAACTAGTACCAGAAACCAACTAGCTCCGGACGATACATAAATTACCACTCATACCACCCTCTTAAAATGAAAATAGCAACAATAATAAATTTAACAGACCACGCAATACAACTATCTGACAAAAATTTCTGAGACACGAACATTGACCTGGTAATTAGCACACTGAAAAATAACTCATATCCTATAAACATAATCAACTCGGTCATAAATAACAGACGCAGTTACATTTTCAACAAACAAAACGACCTCACAGACCATAAAAACCGCTTAGACTTGGAGTCATATACTGGTGTAAAACTAAGTTTAATTTTGACCGCCTCAGGAACTTGGTATATCAGATTAATTGCTCTAATTGCGAACTCTTTTATATTGGAGAAACTAGCCAAAACCTGAGTAAACGCCTTCATCAACATAAAAACAACTCAAAAAATCCTAAGCAATTTAAAACGATGTTAACTGATAATAATTTAAATCATAATATTGAGTTTAAATTCGGGCGTAACATCAATAACAATAGTATGAGAGTTTTTTTTTAAAAGTTTATTTATTTAAAATCCATACGTTTCGGCTAGCATCTTAGCCATCATTCAGTGGTAATCAAATTAACTATAAAAATTAAAACTAAATGAATTATATGTAAGAAATTTCAAGGAAAAAATAATAATAATAATAATAAAACACTAACAATTTTGTATCCTAATATAGCATATGAAACCATTATTAATCCATGGTATGAGTATCTGCACATTGATAAGATATATATTTTTTAACATCACAAATGGTCCCTAGTAGCAACGAATATGAGCTGAATATGTTTTTTACGAAAGCTAAATATTGTTTTCAAATATTGAGCCCATATGATTTTGTTAACATTCGGTCATATTCCGCTCAGATTCGTAATGAGGGACGAATGCGGGAATATGATATTTAGCTTATAAGATTTGCTTAACATTTTTCCATATTACGCTCATATTCCGAATGTAAGGAAAATATGTAGAAATAATATTTATACCATATTGGAAAACATATATAAACCATATTCAAAATTATTGACCCTACATTCTGAAATATTAAATATTATTTAATTAATATTGAACAAACACCATTAATAAAAAAAATTATGTATTCTGAATAAATATATACAATTTTTAAATAGTCAATATATTGAATTTTATCAATTTTATTACAATTTTCAAATCATTTTTCATGATTATAGGATATATAATATTTAAAATATATTTAGTATCTATAATATAACATTTTGTGCCATAATTAATTTTATTACAGTCTACATATTATTTTTAATGATTATGGGATATAAAATATTAAAAATATACTTAATATTTATGATATAACTTTTCGTGTCATAATAAATGTTTGTGTGTGTATAAGTACTAATCATTTGAGATATTAAGAGTTCACTTGTTTGTTCAATGGATTTTCCATGTTAGTGAGGTTATAACAAATTATTATTTCATATTATACACCATCGATACTATTATACACTACAATTTCACACACCAAGTAATGAATTTATTTCTATTACAAAAATGAAGTGTTTTTTAGTTGAACTTCTCTAAGTAAATAAAAGTGAATCCGCAAATTATCCGTTTCATGGAAGTGATCTTTGGTAAACCACATTTTTTGTTTTTTGGTCTGACGTTAACACAAACAAAGCGGATGGTTTTCCAACTCGTGAACAGACAACGTATAACTACCCATGTGAAACACAATGATTTTCTAAATAATCTATTTGAAATTTATCCCGCAAACACTGAGCTATTGGCCTTGCGAACGCAAAGCGAACTGGAAATTGCAATCGTTTGAAGTCAAACCAAATCGCCAGCAATTTTTGATTGAATGGTGAAATTCAGTGCGTGTACATCATTATACTTTGCGGCAAGAATTGTTCGTTGTCTTAACCAAGCATAATTCTGATAATTCTCACTAATGTCATTACTTGAATTTTTAATTATGGTGCGTGAAGTTCCAGCAATTTGCATTAAGGCACGATGCCATGCACAACAAATTTTCTTAGCTATAAACCTTGCGGAGCCCGAGACCTTTCCAACGAATGCAAAATTGTCGAAATCGGTTCGTGCGTTCTGGAGTTATTTCGTCAGGAAGGAAAACCCGACTTATTTTTATATATATAGAAGATAATCTATTTGAAATTATTTAAATCAATTGCTGATTATTTTCATTTCTCGAATTTCTAATTACGGTGCGTGAAGTTCCAGCAATTTGCATTAAGGCACGATGCCATGCACAACTAATTTTCTTAGCTATAAAGCTTGCGGAGCCCGAGACCTTTCCAACGAATGCAAAATTGTCGATATCAGTTCGTGCGTTCTGGAGTTATTTCGTCAGGAAGGAAAACCCGACTTATTTTTATATATATACTAGCTGACCCGGCAAACGTTGTTTTGCTAAGTAAGGTATATTCCAAACAATTTCTAGAGAATCAAAAATATTAATACTTTAAGTGTATACGGATGTGTTGTTTCAATGCTATAAACCCCATTAGTTTGTCTATATTTCATCAATACAACCAAACTGGAAGTTTTATACACTTTCTATAGAAAACATGGTATAATCCAATCCAAGTTATTTTTGGTCTTTCGACATATTGATTACGTTTCAAGTTTTTCAGATTATTTTTTGATTCAGGATTTTGTGTATAATAGTAAATAATACTACTGAGCTTATACAAAATTTTCAAATTTCTGCGAGGAGAGAGAAAATGAATTATGTATTTCTTCTTTAACCTGCTTTTTGAAAAGTTTCAAATAACATTCGATGAATTGAAGTAAATTTAATAAAAAGTATAGAGTAGAGCAGGGCGAGGCACAAATGTCCAATTTGACTTTGAGCATATATAAACTATATTATGAAAAAAAAACAATCATATCACAACAAATGACACATTTCAAACGAATAATTATCTCACTACGTTCAGTAAAACTGCCAGCTACTTCATCATTGTAAAAATGCGCTTTTTTTGCTGTCTTTCAAAAAATTGTTATCTAGACCTTTTTACCCCGTTTACCCAAACTTGGAACGGCTAGGTGGCAAACAGGTTGAATGTCTTATTTTAATTTTAAAGGTATTTTACAAAATAATTACAATTTTAACTAATGCTAAAAAACTGCCAACGAAAGAAAATACTTTTATTATGAATTTTCAAAGATTAAGCTTTATCTCCAGATAGCAAAGTCATAAGAATCAAGGTTACAGCTGCTTATACATTTTTTCCCTCTTCTTTTCAATTCCTTGTTAAACTTTGCTGGTTTTTGACACATCGCTGGTGGACCTTTTTAACTCCGGACCTTCATATATTACTATCTATTTTTCGATAAATTCTGCGAAAGTATAACTGGGAAAATGTTATGCGGCAAAATGTCCCTTTGATCGATGCCATATATATAGGTTTTGTATTTGAATAGCATAAATAAAAAATAATATAACCTAGAAAATGTTTTATAAATACCAATGAGTATATAATTATATAAATGAGATCTATCAGAGCACCGTGTTTGAGAAAATTGTGCCAAAAAGTGCATTTTTATATTAACATTTCAAAAAAGTTGATATTTAGTTTCTAGTAACACTTGCGGCCCGTTTACTAACGTTTTTGTATATAAATAAAACTACAAACAAAACTACTTACCACAATTTAATCATAATTAAATAATATTCACGTAAAACATCCTATTAAATGTAATTGAACATCATCTGTCAAAATCGTTTGACATTTCACGTGCTAGCCACCGTCCATTGTTTTATTCAAGGTACGCTTCTACAAAAATTTTCAAATTAAAAGTGTAAAGTTTCTACGCGGATTTGAAATATTATCTCACCTTTTCGACAATCTCTGGATTGGCACGAATTTTTCAAGACTAAGACTGGCCAAATCCATTCAGCCGTTTTCAAGTTTTATTCGGACATTTGAAAGACATCTCCATTTTTATATATAAGATATATATATAGAAGATAATCTATTTAAAATTATTTTAAACAATTGTTGATTATTTTCATTTCTCGAATTTTTAATTGCGGTGCGTGAAGTTCCAGCAATTTGCATTAAGGCACGATGCCATGCACAACTAATTTTCTTAGCTATAAACCTTGCGGAGCCCGAGGCCTTTCCAGCGAATGCAAAATTGTCGAAATCGGTTCGTGCGTTCTGGAGTTATTTCGTCAGGAAGGAAAACCCGACTTATTTTTATATATTTAGAAGATATATATATATATATATATATATATATATATATAAATATAAATATATATATATATATATATATATCTTCATTGTTTATATATTATATACTATAGGCTAGTGAGTCAAAAATCAGAGTCGCAATCTCTGTCGAACATTTTACGATATGTAATAGTTTAAAAAATTCATAAATTTAATAATTTTGGTTAATAAATCATTACCGAATTTGTATACATAACTGATGTACACATAACGGTATATATTTGGCAATAACTGATCGCAGCTGGGCAGAAAGAGAGTACTTGAAAGGGACAGAACATGCGTTGCAACTTGCAAGACATATTCGCAGCCCCTTGGGCACGCATACATGGACAAATATATTGTATATAATAGGCAAAGAAGACTTGTGTGGATATAGGTGACACAATACAAACATTCAAAAGATTATTATCGACAATATTTTGTCAAGCGCAAATTTATTTTTATATATTTATTTTCGATAATAACAATTTAAATATAACTGCAGCTAATATTGTATTTAATAAGATTATTTGTATTATATTGTTACTGTTTTAATCTTTATCAATGGCAAAACATATTTTTATAATATTACATTTGAACATAACTTTATATATCTTATATATAAAAATGGATCGCAAAATGTGTTGGTAAGCGCATAACTCAACAACGCCTGGACCAATTTGGCCAATTCTTTTTTTAAAATGTTCGTTGAAGTCCAAGGATGGTTGTTACGGCGAGAAAAAAACGAATAATTGCCGGGAAAACCCTAAAAACAGCCCTTTTCTTCTTTAATCGAGTAGGCAACGCAATTTGTAAAAAAAACAATGATCTATGTCATGACATTTTGTGTAGTTTTTGATAATATAATTTTGAATATATTTATATAAACATAGAAATATCTTTCTATTAATCAAGCTATATTGGCAGCCAAAAACATTGATGTAAATTAATTAAATTTCAAAATTCAAGAATAAATTACAGGCGAATCAGTTGATTCGGCAACTAACCAAGACGATCCACCGGAGTTTTTAAACTCGCTGGATTTGCTAGGATTGTCACCTCACAATCTTCAATTAAAGGTTGGATCGGCAATTATAATGTTGCGAAAATATCGACCAACTATATTCAAAGTATAGTATAAAGCAGAAGATGTTCTCGCACCATGCATCCCAATGCGTTTCCAGTGCGTTTATGGTATCATTAAGTGTTTGTGGTACATATTAATTTAGAAAACCCATGCTTCTCACATGGAAAATTGTATGTTGTTTGTTTCCGTATTGGAAAACTATCAGATTTGTTTGTCTATGCGCCAGGTAATCAAACAAAAACATCGTTTATCACAAAGCACTACAATGAAAATTGAACTGATTTTTGATTATGATTTACATTATTAAAATTACTTACTTTTAAATGCTTTAGTGTTTTATTTAATTATTTTTAATTTACCGAATTATTAACAGGGTGATGGTTCTGTTCAGGATAATTTTTTTGCAAAGAATAGAAAAAAGATAGGCACAAAACACCGCCACATTACAATTTTTTTTGACAGGACGAAGTCTGTCGGGCCGGCTAGTATATATATATATATATATCATGTCATACACAGCTTATATTTAGCAATATGAATAAACCATGTAAAACTCATATTCAGTTTCTCATATATATCCCACATTCAGCAATATCGAAACATCATATGTAAAACATATCATATATAGCTCATAATTATCCCACATTTAGCAATATGGAAAATTCATGTGAATCTAATATGAATCGTCTCATATTCAGCTCATATTAATCGCACGTTGTGAACGTGGCTCAACATTATTTAGCATAAGCTACACTTCAAATATTTAGCTTGCGTTAAAAACATGTCCAGCTCAGATGTATTTCTACTGGGAGTAAAACACACTAATAACCATAATAACTTAACAAGTTGTCGAAACTATATATTACTTTTCGGAGTTTAAGATAGAAATGTCACATTTTTTCTTAAAGCAGTTTTTAGCATGTGTTCAAATTTTACGGGAATTTAAAAAGCGATGAGATCTTGTCACTTATTAAGAAATTTTGACACGCTATTAAGAAACTACGTGTTTGTTTCGTTCAGGGCCGTATTGCCGAAGCGTTTGTTTATGACCCTGTCGTTATGGAATTGCAAAAACAAACTCTCAGCAAATCTTCTTTTAATTACGTTCTCTTCAAAATGTAAAACTTTAGGGTTAAAAATCTATAATTAAATTTTTAATATGCTCAGATAACATCGTCTTAAATTGTTTCGGATTTTTTGAGTTGTTTTTATGTTGATGAAGGCGTTCACCTTAGTTTTTGCTAGTTTTCTTCAATATAAAAAAGTTCGCAATTAGAGCATTAATCTGATATACCAAGTTCCTGAGGCGGTCAAATTGAACTTAGATTTATTGTGGTAAAAATTGAACTAAGGGTTGTATCACAATTACATACCAACAAAATGCCAAACTGTTGAAATAGTTTTTTCCACGAGAAATATAATAATAATCTTTTACGTATGGTAGGATATATATATATATATATATATATATATATAGATATTATATATATATATATATAATATTTATATATATATATATATATATATATAATATCATATACAAAATTCTTCTGTAACTATGTATGAATGATTAATCCTCCTAAACTATAATTTGGGATTTTCATGAATCTTTCTGAATTTTTTCGGGAATTTTCTAGAATTTTTCAGATTCATAGAAATATAGTTAGATTGTAGAAATAAATGGAAAAAAATA
>NW_020539480.1:33222-78192 GCF_003426905.1 Ctenocephalides felis
TAAATAGCAGAAAAGTGAAAAAATTTTCGGCCCCGTTTTAGCCCGCAGTTCTGAATCGATTTTGAAAATTGTTTTGTATGTCAGCATTTTTTCGTCCACGTTTTCGGGTGCACGGATCAACCGATTTGAATGGTTTAAAAAACATTAATTCCTATTGATAGGGAGATGTGCTGATTAGTTTTTGGCAAAGGAGATCCAGACGTTACGGAGATATGGAGCAAAGAGTCCAGAAAATAGAAATCAAGTTTTTGAGATAACGGATCATCCGATTTGTATGATCCAAAAACATTCAATTCGTAATGACGGGGAAAAGTGCTTTTAATTTTTTGGCAGAGTTAGGCACAGCGGTTTCGGAGATACAGAGTAAAAAAATGGCAGTTTTTGAGAGAACTAAGCGTCCAATTTAAAATATTCAAAGAACTTTCTGCTTGTTTCAACAAAATAATTGCTTTTGGAAAAAAATTTTTGTTTCTAATTTTTTTTTCAAAAAATATTTTTGTAATTTTGGATTAAAAATTCAAAAAATACCAGGCTAAGCACAGTCTAAGCGTCACTCTGGTGCAAATATTGACCCAAGTGCGGTTTAGACTGTTTATGTACTGGAGCACTTTTCCAATTTTGTGAAAACTATTGAAAAATGTAAAAATGCCGCCAAGCCAAGCACAGTATAAGTGAAAATGTCGCACAAAATTATTTGCAAATTCTGACTATACGGGAGCACTTTTTCAATTTTGTGTAAATAGGCAAATATTTTTTTTTGAAATTGAATTCGAAATGAAATGACGATTGGGTTAATGTTCTAGAGATAAATTGATTTATTTTTACATTTGATTTGCTCAGATATAACAAGATAATGCAAAAATAATGAAAGTTACAGTATTTGTAATAATATATTTGAAAACGTTTAAAATTTCTCGAATATTTCATTACGGTACGGGAAGTTCCAGCAATTTGCCTTAAGGCACGATGCCATGCACCACTAGTTATTATTATTTTTTTGACAGTAGATACCACAGTCTTCTAGATCATATTAAAATATTACGGCATTTGTCAAAATTAGACCTTTCATCGACGTTTGCTCAAAAACGCCTGAACCAATTTCAGAAATTCAAAAACCATTTGATGTGCCTCAATGAAGACTATCGCTTGTCACTTTTGTGAGACGATTGGCCGAGCCGTTCTTTTGAAATTTGGAAAAAAGTGTTAAATTTTTGTCCGCATTTAAGCTCATACTACCGAATCGATTTTAAAAAAGCAAAAACTGTTTGCAAGATATTAGTTGGGAATGATTCTGTTTCGTTTTAGGTGAAAATCTACCGAGCCGTTTTTTTGAAATTCGTTGTAGAAAAAAAAATTGAGCCGATTTTTATGAAACTTTTTGATGATATATATCATGGTCTTATACAACTTATTGAAATATTACGGCCTTACGACAAGTAATTTTAAAAAATCATCAAAGTTTGAGAAAATGAGTTTTTGACGTTTGTTAAAATTAAAAATAGACGATTTACTTGGTATAACGATAGAGTACTTGGTCTTAATGAACATACTGAATCATTAAAGTCCTACGGAAAACTGGTTCAATTATAAAAATTATTGATTTAATGAAAATTTGCTTTTAGAAAATACTACGAGTTAACTGTTTTTTCGTTTTCAATTATGAGTAATAAATTCACTCGAAATACTTTTAATAACTCATAAATTAATTTATTTCTTATTGATTAATTCGATTAATTACACATATCGGGAAGTTCATGTAACTTGCCTCGAGGCAAAATACCAATACCAACTAGTTTCATTTGTTATAAATATAATATTTACAATATTTTGATGATAATAATATGAACTTAACTATTTTCTTCTAAATATTTTTGTATAAATTATACCTAAGTTATTTCAATCTTCATCAGGAAAATTGATGACTTAAATCAAGTGGTGACTTTTTGTTCAATCTACCTCATAGTTTTATGTTTTTAAGGAGTTTGCTAGTGAATTTGGATGACTGATTAGCTGTTCTATATTTATGCACTGTTTTTTATACATCTTTTATGGTAGGTGTATTTGTGTCGAGATAAATCAGCCAGTTCGAGACATATTTTGGTGCTCCTAAGGCAATTTTCATAAATTTGTTTTTTGAAAGCTCATTTTGAAGGTGTTTTTGTCATGTTTTTTTTTTGGACTTTTTAATTATTTTTGTTCCTTTTAAAATCAATTAACATATATTAGTATAATGTAATTTTTTTGCAATAATCAGGTTTTTAATGGATTTTTCATTATTATTCACTATCGGACAAAATAACATACCTATATTATGGACAAAATGACATAGTATTATGTTGTAAGAACTACAGGATAGTTCATTGGAGGCCAAGAAAAATTAAACTAATTTGATCCTATTCAATTTTGAATTTTGAAATATTTGATAATTTTTTTTGCTGAAATTTTCTATATTTGTTTGAGCCTTGCAAGTGAACTCAAAAAATAAAAATTCTTGGTACGGAACGCAAAGAATTGTAACAATATTAGTACTCATTTTTAAAATTTTTATAAAATATACGATACTTTGTTGAACATATGTCTAATGATCATTTTTGACCGCCAAATATCATTTCTTTTCTACTTTTACCACAGTATCTTCGAAACCGCTAGAAGTGCCTTGCCAAAAATTTAATAATTTCTTTGTCTATACAAGGAAAATGTTTTCAGAATCATTCAAATCGTGCGCTCCGTTCTCTCAGAAACTGAATTATTGTTTTTGGCATTTTTGCCCCGTATTTTTGAAATAGCTGGATCTGCCTTAGCCAAAAATTAATCAGCACATCTTACAATGAATAAGAATCGAATGTTTTTTGAATTATTCAAGTCAGTTAATCCTTACGCCCGAAATCGTGGACGAAAAATTGATGCATTTGAAATAAAATATGTTCATTCTAACAATAAGTCCGCTTAATTAGTTTTTGTTTATATATATTTCATTCAAACATGTATAAACAACGTCGTCTAATCTAATAAGTTTTCACATTTTGTTCACAAGGAACAAATTATGAAAATTCTAGTTTTTATAATATTTATTCATAGTCATTTTTGTTGACTTATCTTTATTCTTCAAATGTTTAATTACGGTACCGAAAGTTCAGCAATTTGCTTTAAGGCACGATACTATGCGCCCCCTACTAGGTATGCCAATGTTCAGTAACATTGAAACGTAAAGATATGCAAAAATTTCATTTTCGAATGTTTTGCGATTACTATAGTTATATATAAACTTAACCCTGTGGGAAGTTAATAATTAGTATACCAGTATAATTTTACCTTATATGTCATTTTATATAACGATATATGTACTTCATTGAAAAACTGTTGTAGTAGGTCAATGAATTGAGATGAGATGAGTAAAAACGATTGAGACTGATTATAATATTATTTAATAAATAGAAATCATTGAAAAACAAAACACTTTATCATTTTGAAGGGGAACTTCACATGATTATTAAATTATAAGAGAAAAAAACATAAATTATAAGAGAAAAGTGAGGACTACAAATTTTAATTTATTAAGTTCACAAATATACTACATATTTTAGAAAGAGCATTTTGTACAGACCCCATAAAGTGAGAATCTCTTTTTTTTATTTATATGTTTTTAATGTATTCAGAAAATTGTCAATGATTGGATAGCGATGTACAAAGCCGATTACTACAAAGCATTGTCAGTTTTAATCAGTTTTATTTTGAATGCTAGTGGATACAATGGCATTCAAGTGACTTCAGGAATGCTAAAAACATTAGATCATTTAACTATAGCAACAAAATCGAAGCTGATTTTATACGGGTATAATAGAAATATAACATTTTAAATTTACTGAAGAATGATGCATAATTGTTTGTTTTTTTATAGGAAGATGATAAGTTTGTTTCATTGCTCAGTAAAGATAAAAATCGTAAAAAATTCCATGAAGACTTCTGTTGTTTATTTCTACATTAGTATATCAATGCCAATACTCGATCATTTACGATAATTTTTTATGCAAAATGTAATTTCGATGCTGACTTGTCTATCGAAGGTAAAACTACAAATTCTTCGATACACTTCTACATTGGCAGGTAAGTTTAATTAGTGAGATTATCACATGTTCATTTTGAAATATCTTCAAGGATTCTGCAAACCTTTTAATAAAACCGTATCTCTAATCGACTATTCACTCAGGTATAAAATTAATGACGGCATTGGCAGAAATTGAATCGAAATTATCTGTAAATTGTAATTATGCCATACGTCAAGTCGAGGCAGAAGAAGCGAAAGATTTGGAAGGCAAATGCCTGACCGATTAGAAACACTCATTGAAAAGCGAGATGAATTACTTGAAAACCAAGAGGAATTGCAAAAGATGATCAAGAGTATATTCAAATATATTTTTACACATCGTTACAAGTGAGATATTTTGATATTTGTTTTTGACTCATACAGAAATTTTGATTATAACTATATATAATAAAATAATTTTAAAGTTATTATTAAGAATAAGTTTAGGTTCTCAAGAAAAAAATTGATTTGCTAATTTTATATTTATTGACGTTTCAAGTCATTCTGAATGGTTGTAGACCAAGTATGGAATAAGTGTGTGTGGTGTGTTTATGTGTGTATGTTTTTTATAGAGGTGCGAAAGAAAATCTTTATAAGACACTGCCATCGTTTATACTCCGCTGTCCATTCTACAGCAGACAACGATGGACGGTAGTGTGGAGATTTTTACCCACTAAAAAACATTTCTTTCCCTATCCCGCAGATGGTACGGAGAGGACTGGATTGGAACCGCGTTAGCATTACATCAATCCAGTCCGTGCTGCGCCTTGGGACGCTTGCTTCCGACTATGGTCCCTTTCTCCGGTTTTATCCTTCAAAAGGTGCAGTGCGTAAGCTGCTACAGCTGACCAGTTTTCTTCTTGTTTCAGGATGTAGGTCACAAGGCTTACGGGGATGAGTCTAATGCCTATAATGTTCTCGGCGTTGTTTTGATAGTTTTTCCACCGAACACATTCAAAGAACGTGTGCTCAGCGTCGTCTGTTTTATCTGGACAGTATTTGCACATTGGCGTGCTATGCAATCTCTTCTTAAACAAATAGGCATTAACCTGTCGATGTCCTGTCAATAGCTTGGTCAGAAAGAAATCTGTGTCTTCGTATTGTCGAGAGAGCCAGACGCTAATGTCCGGAATCAGGCGCGCCGTACATCTGCCCGTTCCTCTTGACGTCCACCGATTTTGCCACTTTTGCAACGTTTCCTTTTTTATTCTCGACCGTTATGAGAATTCAAAAACTATTAGAAAGCTATCATTTTGGAAGTAAGCTGATTAGTTTTTGAAGTAGATAGGTCAAGACGTTTCTTTATAATTAAATGTTTAAAATTTATTTTTCGTTTTAATGAAACTTATTACGGGGTTACAGTTTTTAGTCATTGATTGATTTTTAATCTTTGTTTTGATTTTAATAAAAGTAAGACTTTATTTTCGAAATAAATTACTGAAAATTTTATCCAAATAGCTTATTCTCAATTTTTATCGTTTAAGACCATTATTTACACAAAGCGGGAAATTTGAAAGTAGTAAAGGCAAAATGGGCAAAATACACCTAGTTTATGAATAAATATTATTCATTTTTACAGAGACTTCGACCCAGATATTCGTGCGAACTGTTTAGCTGAACTAGGCATCTGGCTGAATACTTTTCATTCACAATTTCTGGATGATGCTCATTTGAAATTCATTGGTTTTTCACTTTTCGACAAGGTATAATGTCTTTATTAATATATATATATATATATATATATATATATATATATATATATATATTGATTGATTGATTGATTGATGATGTTTCTCTTCCGAACAGTAAATCCAATAATAAAAAACAAATGTTTTTTGTAGATGTTTAATAACGACGTTTCGGAACTAGGTACCATTCATCATCAGGTTTATTCTGTCAAATACAATGTTTTTTAAAAATGTTGATTAACATTAATTAATGATGGTCAATACAGATTAATTAGAAAAAAAAATTTATAAAGGAATGGATTATGTACCGGGGTAAAGAGTAATAAGAATTAACTAAAAAAGTTTTATATAAAATTGAGAAGCAAAAATTATTTACCTGTAATAATTTATATATCCATATCACTAATATTTTTTTTTTGTTAAAAACACACGATTTTTTGGAGGATATTTGTAGATGTTACGACTACACAAGACTTAAACACACTGATATGGAGTTCTGTCGGCCAGATGTAAGGGACAATGTACGGAATTCTTGGCAAAAAATGATTTTTATGGCTCTTGTATTGGTAATTTACGAAAAAAGAGGAAATATTGCTTTAGTAAATGTTGAGAAATATTATGTATATGTATATATACATGCACATGTATATGCACACCTACATACTCATACATACATATGCACATACCTATATATTAATGTATCTACAATTATATACACGAACATATACGCAAGTGCATGTATATAGTGTATACACAAAAACATACATATAAGCACATATATGGATGTGCATATATTACAACACAAATACATGTATATATATACATATTCAAAAATTATTAGGATTAATTGTTTTTAATCAGGTTTAAAAAATTTAGATACGAGTCATGAATGATATTGTGATCTGATCTTTTATTAACACAATTGTTAATAAAATCATTTTTGCCAAGATTTCCGTACATTGTCCCTTACATCTGGCCGACAGAACTCTATATCAGTGTGTTAAGTCTTGTGTAGTCGTAACATCTACAAATATCCTCCAAAAAATCGTGTGTTTTTAACAAAAAAAAAAATATTAGTGATATGGATAACATCTACAAAAACAAATTGTTTTTTATTATTGGATTTACTGTTCGGAAAAGAAACAATCAATATATTGAAAAAATCCAGGACTTATCTATTGAATATATATATAAATATATATCACCCCAATGGGATCTCCCGCATCTCCGTCTTTAGTAGAAATTTCCTTACAATTAGTAGAAAACAAAATTTTTAATAATTACAATAAACAAATCTTTTATTACCGATATGTAGACGATATCATTACTTGTATTCCGGAAGAAGACATTAACATATTTACTGATAATTTTAACAATTTTAATAAAGAACTACAGTTTACCGTAGAATTAGAGACAATGAATTCGATTAGCTTTCTAGACATCAGACTCATACGTACAAATGACCACCGACTAATTACTAACTGGTACCAGAAACCAACTAGCTCCGGACGATACATAAATTACCACTCATACCACCCTCTTAAAATGAAAATTGCGACAATAATAAATTTAACAGACCACGCCATATTACTATCTGACAAAAACTTCTGGGACACGAACATTGACCTGGTTATAAACACACACTGAAAAACAACTCATATCCTACGAACATAATCAACTCGGTCATAAATAACAGACGCAGTTACATTTTTAACAAACAAAAAGACCTCACAGACCATAAAAAGCGCTTAGACTTAGAATCATATACTGGTGTCATTTGCCTACCGTACGTAAAAGATTTATATTTCTCGTGGAAAAAACTATTTCAACAATGTGGCATTCTGTTGGTATGTAATTGTGATGCAACCCTTAGTTCAATTTTTACACAAATGAAATCTAAGTTCAATTTTGACCGCCTCAGGAATTTAGTATATCAAATTAATTGCTCTAATTGCGAACTCTTTTATATTGGAGAAACTAGCCAAAACCTGAGTAAACGCCTTAATCAACACAAAATAATTCAAAAAATCCTAAGCAATTTAAAACAATGTTAACTGAGCATATTAAAAATTTAAATCATAATATCGATTTTTTTAACCCTAAAATTTTACATTTTGAAGAGAATACAATTAAAAGAAGATTCGCTGAGGGGTTGTTTTTACAATTACATAACGACAGAGTCATAAATAAACGCAATGACAATACGGCCCTTATCGAAACGAACACGTGGTTTCTTAATAGCGTGTCAAAATTCCTTAAAAAATAACAAAATCCCATCGCCTTTTAAATTTTCCAAAAATATCAACACATGCTAAAAACTGCTTTGAGAAAAATGTGACATTTCTATCCTAAACTCCAAAGAGTAAATACATAGTTTCGACAACTTGTTAAGTTATCATGATTATTAGTGTGTTTACCATTTGTGATGTTTGTGTTAAAAAATATATATCTTATCAATGTGCACATACTCATACCATGGATTAATAATGGTTTCATATGCTATATTAGGATACAAAATTGTAAGTGTTTTATTACTATTATTATTATTATTGTTTTTCCACAAAATTTCCTTTCATATAATTTATTTAGTTTCAATTTTTATAGTTAACTTGATTACCACTGAATGATGGCTAAGATGCTAGCCGAAACGTATGGATTTTAAATAAATAAATTTTTTAAAAAAACTCATACTATTTTTATTGATGTTACGCCCGATTATTAAACTCAAATTAAACATAAATATATATATATATATATATATATATATATATATATATCATTTAATATTCGTTCCACTCACATCACAAAATTCTTATATATAATATATATATACATGGTCTGTTCAAAAAGTTTCGTAATTTCGTTTTTTCAAAAAAATATTTATTTATTCGTCTACATTAATGTGGTCCCCTTCAAAGTAGTCCCCCCAGATATAATACACTTATGCCAGCGTTTTTTCCAATTTTCGAAGCACCCTTGATATTCACTTTTTGATATGTCCTTGAGCACTCTCAGCGATTTTCTTCAATCGAGGAAAACCGCCGTCCTTCATGGGTCTCTTCAACTTTGGGAATAGGAAAAAGTCACACGGAGCCATATCTGGTGAATTTTTGCACTTTGCAACACTTTATTTCATTTTTTACGCAAAATTTAATACAAATTCTTTGACTTTTCAATTCTTCCATTGTAAAAATCGCCGAGCTCAGAAAAAACACTTCGACCCTTTAGCGACTACCACAGACAAAGTAAACAGTGAATATAGCTGAAAATTTTAATCATACTTTAGGGCATGTATACCAACACAATAAAAAAAAAATTTTGACAATCAGACACTCCAGACCCGCGAAATTTAATTATTAGTAATTCCGGGTACTTTTTGAACAGACCTCGTATATATATATATATATATATATATATATATCCTATATATATATACATATATATATATATATATATATATATATATATATTGAAATGTAATGGGGTGGTTGGTTGGTAACGTGGTTCGTATTGACCTCCTGGTCAATACAGCCTTGCCGAGCGGTGGTTATAGTAATAGTAGGCTTCGGATTGCCTTGAGTTCTTATTAAGATATTGGCTGAAATATCTTGTCACTTCTAAAGAACGACACTGATTGACTATTTTTAACAATACTTTATTTGCACCCACTTACAATGATTAACATTTATCTTTATAACGACTAATACCGCGACTCTGGCTAATCGCACAATTCAATACTTTATATATCCGAAAAGTAGGACTGCAAACACCTTACGATGGCGTATTTAAAATATTCGCTGATGGTCAATCGATATCGAATTTAAGTTAATTGGCATATCAGCATTGATATTACACAATACAGCATTATCGATTGCTATTACACAATACGCCACCCCTAAAGAGTCTGTCAGTCCCTTGACAGAATAATAAAAAAAAATTATGGGAGTTAGAGGTTTTCCTCCCCCTTGAAAAATTATTGTCCTCAATAATTATTTAAATCAGTTCTCGTCGAGCTCTCGACCCGAACGGACGTGTCACGCGAGCTCTCGAGCAAATTAATTTATTTGGAAGTCATCCATAATCCACGGTTATACATGTGTAGAGATCCATATACATTTTTATTTATTCTTTTTATAGTCTTGTTAAAATAAGTGCGTTATATGTTAAAGTGAGTCATGCAATCAAGAGAGTTTTCTCAACCCAACGGCCGACCACCAGACGTAAGTTTGGTTAGCTGTTCAACTGTTGGCGAATCAATTGCGCAAGCAATGAACACTGTGAATCACAAGGAATATGACAATATTGATAGTGAAATGGACCTAAGTGACTACTCAAGTGAAAAAATTAACATAAAAACAATTAAAAATGTCAGTGACCCAGTGCATATAAATACCGCCGGTAAAGATTACACGGCGTATCAACACATCAACAATAACGTCAATCAGAACACCGAAGTACATACAACTCCTGAACCAATCAATAGAAATATGAATGATGTTGATCAAGGCCAGGGATGGACAACCGTTACAAATAAAAGAAGACAGGAAAATTACTGCAACGAAGCAACAACGAAAAAGGTTACCTTGAAAGACTACTGGTTAAACTCAGTGCCCACAAAGAATTATTATGACACTCTGCAATACGCGCCTTCTAGTGTTGAACCAGTAGAAAAGACAATTAATCCACCACCAATTTTCGTCTACGGTGTTGACGACATCAAGCCTCTCATCGAATTATTAGAATTACACGCCAAGGACAAATATTCTTACAAAACAACTGGACTGCAGCAAGTTAAAGTAAACACAAAGGACCCACAGACGTATAACACCGTACTAAAACATTTGAAAGAAAAAGGAACTGAACTACATTCATATCAAACAAAGTCACAGCGATCTTTCAAAGTTGTAATAAAAAATTTACATCATAGCACTGATGTGGCAATGCTAAAACAAGAAATAAGTGAAAAGGGTCACAATGTTTTAAGAATTTACAACTTAAAACATAGATACACAGGATACCCAATAAATATCTTTGTGGTGGAATTGGAACAACAGAAAAATAACAAAGATATTTATTCCATTGACTTTCTTTATAGAACCAAGGTTTCTATAGAAGCAAACAGACCTACTCAAGAAGTGCCACAATGTACAAGATGCCAGAGTTTAGGGCACACAAAAAATTACTGTACACGCACAGCGCGTTGTGTAAAATGCGCCGGAAAACACTTTACTAAAGATTGTTCGTGGAGAGATCCTGTCAACCAAAACGTAAAATGCGCACTTTGTGGAGGAAACCATCCCGCAAGCTATAAAGGATGTGCTATTTATCAACAAGAAAAACTTCGTAAATTTCCACCATTAAGAAGAAGTCAGACTCCCCTCAAAAATCCAGTTAATACGAGCCACTCCTTCGTACGTGCAAACGTCTCCTTCTCAGAAATAACAAGAAACTCACAGAAAATAAATAATAATGTTACATGCCAACAAGACAATTCAGAACAACCTACAAACCATCAACAAGCCAATCAACAAAGTGACATACATGAATTAAAAAATATGATGAAAACGTTAATGAACCAAATGGGCACTGTGCTCAATATAATCACAAGTCTTTTAGTGAATAAAAATAATGGCATTCGAATATAAATTGTGCACATGGAACGCCAACGGTCTAGCTCAACATCACCAAGAGCTCAAACAATTTCTTCTAAGCAATGACATTGATATAATGCTAATTTCAGAAACTCATTTTACGAGCAGAAGTTATTTTAATATTCCATTCTATACCACTTACAGCACCAGGCATCCTGACGATAGAGCACACGGAGGATCAGCCATTTTAATAAAATCTAAAATCAAACATTATCTAATGGAACCTGTCTGTAATGATTTCCTGCAAGCTACCATTATTTCTGTAGAATTTCCTCAAAATAATACTACAATTGCATCAGTCTACTGCCCGCCTAAACATAAGATACTAAAACGAGACTTTGAAACGTTTTTCAACGGTCTTGGAAATAAATACATAGTAGCAGGGGACTATAATGCCAAGCATACTCACTGGGGTTCAAGACTATGCAATCCCAGAGGACGAGAACTCTTCAACTTAATAAACTCCAACAACTCAACACCAATATCGACAGGAGAACCTACCTACTGGCCAAGCGACATGCATAAAAAACCAGATTTACTAGATTTCTTCATTTGCAAAGGTATTCCAGAAAGAAACTTGAAAGCCTACTCAAGCTTGGACTTGTCTTCAGATCACTCTCCGGTAATTGTATCTTTTAGCAATACTGAACCAATTTGTAACCTCAACCTTCACCTTACAAATAAGTATACCAATTGGAGCAAATTTGGAGATATTCTGGACAATAATCTGGAATGCAACTTACCACTAAAATCTGAAAAAGATATTGATTTTGCTGTGAACTTTTTTAATGACTCACTCTATATCGCCGCACAAAACTCCACTCCATCAATCGAAAACAACTTTTCTTTTAATTGTCCAACTTCAATCAAACGGCAAATCGCAATAAAAAGAAGACTAAGGAAAATCTGGCAAACCACACGATCACCGGTAGATAAATCCAATCTTAACAGAGCCTGCAAAGATTTAAAACTCATGCTCCGGAACTTTAACAACCAAGTTTTTGAAGAGAAATTAAAACACTTAACTTCTACCAAAGAAACTAACTATTCACTTTGGAAAGCCGCAAAGAAATTTAAACAACCAGTCGCTCAAACGGTACCAATTAAAAAAGCCGACAACTCCTGGGCTATAAGCCATGAGGATAAGGTCAATTACTTTGCCGACTATTTTGAAGAAGTTTTTCAATGTCCGCCTCAGAAATGCAGTTCTCAAGAAGAAGAGTTTATTTACTATGGGCTTCGTAACATGTCTTCAGGACCACAAGTTCCGACAATTCGCTTCTCCCTATCAGAAGTCAAGAAAGAAATAACAAAATCCAAATCAGGTAAATCACCAGGATACGACAAGATCTCGATGCAAATGCTGAAACACCTTTCACCAAAGTCTATAAGATTTCTGACAATTCTATACAATTCGATATGTAGACTTCAAATTTTTCCTCAAGCTTGGAAAAGAGCTAGGATTATCTTGATTCCAAAACCTGGCAAAGATCCATCCTATACAACATCATATCGACCAATAAGTCTTTTACCCCTCCTTTCCAAAATATTTAAAAGATTGCTGCTTAAAAGAATTCTTGTCACATTGAACAATAATAATACAATTCCTTGTCATCAGTTCGGTTTTAGAAAGATGCATTCAACGATTGAACAGACCCATAGATTGGTGCATAAGATTAACGAAACTCTACAAGAAAAGAAATATTGCTCAGCTCTGTTCTTGGATACCACACAAGCATTTGACAAAGTTTGGCATACAGGACTTCTTTATAAAATTAAAAATACTTTACCCAATGACCTATTTCTATTAATTAAATCATACTTACCAAACCGAAGTTTCTACGTAAACATTATCAACATGAACTCACCTATTAAAATAATAAAATCAGGCGTTCCTCAAGGCAGTGTTCTCGGCCCAATTTTGTTCTTAATTTTTACAGCTGACATTCCCACCTCACTTGACACAGACATAGCCTCATTTGCTGACGATATTTGCATTCTTTCAAAACATGAAAATCCCACAACTGCTTCAGAGCAACTTCAAAGTCACTTAACATCAATAGAAAAATGGTACAAACTGTGGAGGCTAGAGATCAACAGCCAGAAATCATCCCACATCACTTTTACACTCAAACACGAGACATGTCCACCTGTAACTGTGAATGAAATAGAAGTCCCTCAGGTCGAACACGTAAAGTATCTGGGCATGCATCTAGACCGCAAACTGAATTGGAAAATTCACATAAAAAAGAAAAGACAACAGCTTGAAGAAAAGTTACGAGAACTATACTGGTTAATGGGTAGGAGATCCCATCTTTCTGTACACAACAAAATACTAGTATACAAAGTTGTACTTAAGCCGATTTGGACATACGGCATAGCACTTTGGGGTACTACATCGAAAAGTAATGCTAACATCATTCAAAGGTTTCAGAACAAAGTTCTTAGGATCGTTTTAGGCGCCCCAAAATATACTCCCACCTGGCTGATCCATGATGACACACATATGCGCACTGTAGCCGAGGAAGTTAAAAGATTCGCTGTTAACTACAAAGACAGACTGGAAGAACACCCAAATGAGTTGGCCAACGCACTGCTATCCACAAACACAACACGAAGACTTAAAAGAAAAATATTTAGTGATTTAATTAGATTGTAATTACTCGTGTCATACTATTAATTCTTATAAAGGAAAAATGCAACTGTGTATTTTTCACTATTTATATATCGATGTCATTTTTACATATAATTGCCAAAAGATTTACTTAATGTCTATGTAGGACAGTTGTAAATATATTGTTGAATAAAAAAAATAATTATTTAAATAAGTTAACTACTAATGTTAGGCTTAATATTGTTTAATAGTTGTATTTTTACTGTGATTAATTTAATTAAGATAATTTATTTTCTGTAATTATTAAATTTAATCCTGTATCCGTAATATAAATATAAATAAATATAAATATAAATAAATATAAATAAGATAACTTAATTATAACGTAAGTACAACAGCATGCGACGTTTGGATATGATTATTATAATAAAAATGATTAGATAAAAATATCGAAAGTGGTAATAATTCTTTTTAAATTTAATTTAATTTTTAATAAGTCATGTGAAATAAGTATATCAAAATAATCGCTGCATGTTTCTACATCGCTCATTTTTTCATAATAAACTCCGGGGCTGTCTATTTGGGTAATTTGAAAATTTGAGAGATCATCCGTGTCCGAAATTGAAAAAGTCAGTACTAATAATAAAACCTTCGCGATCATCTTTTTGGCGAAATAAGGATTAAATTAAAACGAATAAAAATTTGAATAAAAGCAGAAATTTGCTGGTAGGAATGTGTGAGATACTTGAGATACATGTAGAATGTAATTGGATTTAATTAGTTAATATTTAAATATAAAAAAGAGAAAAATAACTCAATAATTTCCAAATGTGATAACTGATAATTCAAAATTATTTCTCATCAATAATTTAGGTATTATATTTTTTAAGGTTATTATTATGAATTGTTACCAATTTGCCGTTGACATCTAATTTAGAATTAACTCCCTCTTGTTCCAAAACTCTATATGGTCCCTTGTAGATGGGCATCAGTTTCTTACATTTGCCCTTATATGAAGTGTTATCTTTCATCAAAACCAAATCACCAACGGAAAAATTAGACTCGTTAATATAAGAATCATATTTTTCTTTGGATTTTATTTTAGATTGAATTAAGTTTTCTCGAGCTACTGCGTTTATTTGCTGTAATTTGGTTTTGAATTCACTGCTAAAATTTTCATAAGTATTTTGTATTTTAGGTTCCCTATTTATAAAGGCAGGCAAATCAACTTTACGCCCAAATACAAGTTCAAAGGGTGTAAATTTTGTGGCACAATGTGGTGTTGTATTGTGAACAAAAACGGCGTAATTTATCCATGTATCCCAAGTTTTATCGTCCTTCCCAATGTAACACCTTATAAAATTTAGAAACATGTGATGACACTTTTCTAAAGACGCATTGGATTCAGAATGATACATTGAGATATTTATTTTGTCAATTTTTAAAAGTTTGCACACATCCTTAAATACGGCACTCATGAAATTTGTACCTTGGTCCGTCAAAACCTCTTCCGGTATACCAAACCTAAGAATAATTAACAAAATAACAAAAGCCTTGGCTATAGTTTTGGCTTCTTGGTTTGGTATCGGTATAGCCCCTGCAAACTTTGTTAAATCATCAATGAAAGTTAACATGTATTTACTTTCATTGTTAGAAACAGTGTGTGAACCACATATGTCAAGACTAATCCTTTCGAATATGTATAGAGGTTGTAGTTATTAACATTGGTTTTCTTGTCGTTTTGGAGGCCTTGCTTAGTTGATATTTTTGCATTTATTTATAAATTTTTCTATGTCATTCCTCATATTAGGCCATAAATACGATTCTCGGATTTTGCTGTAAGTCTTACCTATACCTTGATGTCCACCTAAAGTATGATTGTTGTGAAAATACTCTAAAATAGAATTAATTTCTTCCTGGGTTAGATTAGTCTTAACTAAATCTTTATAAAATTTTATTTTAACATCAGTATCTTTGAAAAGAAACCTAAAAATTATTAAAATTTTTTCGACCTTTAAATTCTTATAGTTGTTTAATTTTACGGGATTGGCAACATGTAATTCCTTCATACCATTGGATTCCACGAAGCATTTTAGAGAACTTATACATTCATATATGTCCTTCAAATGAACATTTTCATGCTCCTTATGTGTTATTAAATAAATATAGTTATGTTCATCCTCCATTGCTTGTATAGTTGAATGAGTTGTTGTGTCCCTTGTAAAATCATTTATCCGTTTAGGAACAAAAATGACTCGAGGTATGGATTTTAGACTGATATTAATATTGTCGTTAGTCTCTACCACGGGATCATTAATTATGCAATTATTATTTCTGAAATTTATAAATTTCTCATACGCGTTTCTCAGTATTAAAACCAGCTTTTCTTCGATATTTTGGTTTACCGTTCCATATCAGGCAGGCAGTCGGCGGCGACGTTGGCTTTTCCAGGTTTGAACCGGACATCAAAGTCGTATTAATCCATCGCAAGTTTCCACCGAATATGCCTAGCGGTAGGCTCCTTACAATTGTAGAGATATGTTAGCGGCTGGTGATCTGTGTAAATCAGGAATTTGTGTCCGTACAAGTATGGTCTGAATTGTCGTACACTCCGAATAATGGCTAACAATTCCTTATCAATTGTGGAATAGTTTTTTTCGTGTTTGTTTAGTTGTCGGAATGCGAAAGCCACTGGCCTCTCTCCTGTGGACCCTTCCTGCGCTAACACTGCTCCAATTGCCTCGCCGCTAGCATCGGTTGTCAAAATGAATGGTTTTTCAAAATCAGGATACTGTAGTATATGGGTGCACTAGAAATTGCATTCTTGAGAGTATTGAATAATATATCCTCTCGAGGACCCCATTTCTATGGCTCATTTTTTCTTAATAATACATTCAATGGATTTGCAATTTTTGCAAAATCTTTAATAAACTTTCTGTAATAACCGACTAATCCTAAAAACATTTTTGTTTCTTTGGGGTTTTTAGGAGCAAGAAAGTTTTGGACAGCCGTTACCTTTTCAGGATCGGGTGTGACGCCTTTTTCTGATATAACATGCCCAAGATACGTCAACTCACGCCTCAGAAACTCACATTTTATTGGCTGGAGTTTGAGATTATAGCTTCGCAACTGTTCCAGTACATTACGCAGCCGAGAATTGTGTTCATGGAGAGTCCTACCATAAATGATAACATCATCCATGTACACTAATCCCTTGAATCCTTCAACACCAGCCAAAACCATGTTAGTCAATTTCTGTAACGTGCTAGGAGCATTTTTAAGACGAAATGGCATACGTTTGTATTGAAACTTTTTCCCTACAGCTGTAAAGGCTGTCTTCGTCCGATCCTTCTCGTCTAATTCTACCTGATGGAATCCGCTGGCTAAATCTAGAATGAAAAAAAAACTAGAATTTCCTAGTTGGTCCAAAATTTCGGCTATATTTGGTAGAGGATAGGTGTCGCTGACTGTGATTTCATTTAGTTTCCTAAAGTCGATATAGACACGCCATCATCCTATCTTGATTCTTTGGAACAACCAGAAGCGGAAAATTCCATGGGCTGTCGGAAGCTTCAATTATATCGTTTTTGAGAAAATCATCCACTTGCCTTTTGATTTCAATCCGCTGGGCCTGAGGAAGCCTGTATTGTTTAATATAAATAGGTTTTGCATCATTAGTAGTAATAGCATGCTTTATTGAACTAGTACAAGTTAGTTTATCACCCTCCAGATAAAATAAATCGTGGAAGTCTTCACAAACTTTTAATATTGATTCCTTTTCTTCATAATTCATGTGATCGGTTCTAATACAATTTTTAACACTTTTTATCAGGTCATAATCGCAATTCACATTACTTTTATTTAGTTTTAATATTTGATAATCGTCAAGCGGATACAGATTCGGTAAAAATAATTCATCAGTAATTGTTACTTCATTATCGTTAGTGTTTAATATTTGAATGAAAAGTCTTTTATTAGAAGGTTTTAAAATACAATTGGCAACATAAACTCCCTCTAGAATTTCAGCAGATTCGCAAAATAGATTGCCTACTCTATTTGTTACAAAAGAAACAATCTTCTCCGTCCTAGCAGGAATTACATGTGCTTTGTCATCAACTTGAAAAGTACTCTCAGCTACCTTACGGTCAAACGAGCATTCATTGCCCTTACGACTACTTCATTGGGATTCTACTTCCCTATTATGATCCTTTATTATAATTTTTGCAGGTTTCCCTAAAAATTTATCGGTACATTCTGAAGTTTGGGAACCTGGAATAATAGGACTTGCAGGCACATTGGCCATAGAAGTGGCATTAATAGCCAAATTTGAAGTAACATCATCCTGAACCGCAATATCGTCTGTGTTGGCGTTAGACCGCTCGAAAGCGAGGTTACTAACTTTATCCGCATTTGTAGAAATATTCGCGAAATTCAGAGAATGATTATTGTAGCTGTTGATGATAACTCTTTTACCTTCTCAACTTCAATCATATGAAATATTGAATCTGTATGTGTTTCATTCTTACGCTTGCAATTATTTTGTTTTATATCGCTCTCGCTCGCGCACGACATCGTCGACGGTTCTAGGTCGCCGACGGTATAGTGCACGGCTTTTGTTGAATCAGCAATATGATGTGTCGTATCGTCATTGAAATTGCCCATTGTTACAGAAATTAGTTTGTTGTTAACGGTGATAGTGAAAAAAATGTTGGAAAAAACAATTGAGTTTTGTATTTTAAAAGAAAATCTAATCCAATTATACCGTCAGCGTCTATGTCAATATTATCGGATATGACGGTGAATTTGTGCTCAAGCTCAACATTGCCAATTTTCACCAGTAATACCCTTCAATGTTGACACATCTTTAGTAAGGATACAATTGGGTGAGCATTTGTTATATTTAATAATAGACACATCACTTGCTGAGTCTAATATAAGCATGCACTTCCTATCATTTATCTTGATTCCGATCAGATTTTTATCTATGCAATTTTTCCTAGTTACATTATATACTTTATAATTATTCGCCCGAGTGTATTCTTGATTTTCAATACACCCGTCGCCTATCAGTTTTTTGGGTTATTGCCGCTTGACATGCGATTTGCGGATGTTGATCTAGGAGTGGGGTGCGACGTCGCTGCGATGAATATGGCTCTGTCTGCTAGTTTGAAATTCTCCAGTCTGATGATCCACTTTAAACATAGTTCTTCTCCGACATTGTGAAATGTGGTGACCTTTGACTCGACATCTTTTGCAGAACGGTGTAGCCTTATTTTTTGTATATCCACTTGAACCAGATAGACCATGACCATTCCTAGCCAAATTCCGTTCTTCCTGGATAGCCATTGATATAGCTTCCTGTAAATCGCTGTGCCTAGCGGCCCTAACTGATATTCTTAACTCGGGCCTAAGGCCGTCTCCAGGTATGAGCGGACTCCATTGCAGCAGCCTCTCTAGTGTCATCATTCATCAAACATTGATTCTTGATTGTACATTAACCCAAGTATCGATTCTATTCTATGAGCAAAATTTCTCACACTTTTCCCAGCATTTTGTCTTAATTTTTTAGATAATTCTAATTGTAATTCAACCACGGATCGTCTCACCGAATTTTTTCGAAAGAAGATTTTTAAGTTCTTCCCAAGTCACATTATGAGAACGTCTAATATATTGAAATGCAGCCCCTTCTAATTTATTTAAAGTAATTTTTTTTAGTTCTAAACAAGTTGCTGCATTTAGGCCGCGCCTACAAGTTTCTACAGAAAATATAAATTTATTTAACTCAGAAGGTTTACCACTAAATTTTGGGATCTGTTGTATAGCGAGATTTAAGGCCTCAGAATTAACTCCAAGTTCGGTTTCGGTTAATGTAAAATTATCGATCATTTCTTCAAAGATTGAACGTCTAGTAGAATTAGTTGTCATCTTTGGGGACTGTGATGTCCGATTAAAGAAAAGAAATTTGTCACTTACTTGGGGAGAGTCGCTGTCGTTGCGGGTTGCTCACGGTTTAGTGTTGGTAGAGCCGCCACCTTACTACCCTTAGTTCCTCGAATTAGTATCGCTGGGTTGCTGGATCCGCCCTTGAGTCTGCAGCCTCCGGGGTGCGAAAAACTCGGTTTTCACGTTCACAGGCAACGTCGAATACTAATTCTTCACTACAAGGTATCTCACCGCTGGACACCATGAAATGTAATGGGGTGGTTGGTTGGTAACGTGGTTTGTATTGACCTCCTGGTCAATACAGCCTTGCCGAGCGGTGGTTATAGTAATAGTAGGCTTCGGATTGCCTTGAGTTCTTATTAAGATATTAGCTGAAATATCTTGTCACTTCTAAAGAACAACACTGATTGACTATTTTTAACAATACTTTATTAGCACCCACTTACAATGATTAACAATTATCTTTATAACGACTAATACCGCGACTCTGGCTATACGCACAATTCCATACTTTATATATCCAAAAAGTAGGACTGCAAACACCTTACGATGGCGTATTTAAAATATTCGCTGATGGTCAATCGATATCGAATTTAAGTTAATTGGCATATCAGCATTGATATTACACAATACAGCATTATCGATTGCTATTACGCAATAATATATATACATATATATATTTTGATGAGTTATTTAGAATCGGGCAGTAACACCAAGTAAAAAAAACTAAAGTAGTTTTGAAATACTTTATTTATCCATACGTTTCGGTCTTCATCGAGACCTTCATTCAGTGGAAAAACTAAAAGATTTTATATGATGTAGGAGGAAAATAATATAAAGTTATAGAACTTACATATAAATACTTACAGAAATTAATTATACAAAAATACACTACACTATTACACTGTGATAAACCAAGGTATTAATAACTGGAACATTTAAACTAATTATTTTTTTTTTGAACATATAAGCTAATTATATATATATATATATATATATATATATATATAAATATATATATACTAGATGACCTGACAGACGTTGTCCTGTACCCACATCTACGTTTTTTTAATATCCTATAATTTTTCCGACGAGAAAATTTTCATAATTAAGCAATTCGCACACTCTCAAAACGATAGGGTTTACTTGACTGAACGTTCAGACAAGAATTTGAGCCATCGACTGGCCACCAGAAGGCAACACCAGCCGCAGATGGGCGATCTCCAATCGTTTTCATCGAGCCTGGCGTCAAGGTAAATGTGCGATATCATCGGGAAAGTATTCTGAAGGTTGCTTTGAAGCCATGGGCAGATCAACATTTCGGTGGCAGACTATGGACGTTTCAACAGGGCTCGGCACCATATCATAAAGCTCGAGTGAACCAAGAATGGCTGAAAAACACCGTTCCGAACTTCAAAACGTCCGCACAATGGATCTCAAATTCACCACACGCGAATCCTATAGATTATTCTCTTTGGGCCATTTTGGAGAGCAAGGTCCGAACTAAGGGGTGCATCAGTCTCGAGGCGCTAAAAAAAGCCGTTGTCCGCCAGTGGGCCAAAATACCTGCAAATCACGTTCGGCCAAATGCGATTTGTTTTTGGACCGTCTAAAGGCCATAGTCAAAGTAAAAGGTGGTCATGTCGAGCAAAAATGAATTGTTCTTAAATTTTGTATTATTTTTACACATTTTGTACTTTGAATCGAGTAAAATTGATTTTCCAAACTGATTTTATGGCTCTTTCAATTGGTTACACTTCGAGTGCGGGACCCTGTAATATCACCTTGGATGTTTCTATCCAAAATAATTACTTCAATAATGTTGCCTATAATTTTTATAATTTCGTACCATATTTTAACTGGCTTCTAGTATTTGAATATCTAAATTACATTTTTCTCACTAATTATTCAATATACATTGTTACTTAAGTTCATATTTGAAGTGAATTAATTTATCAAATCCTGTTCACGTGTGCTCTATTCAACCTACGATCAACAAAATTATTACTCTGTGAATTTTTTTACTGTGCTCCAATTTACTTGATTTTTTGGAAATAGGCCAATCTTTATCTTAAGTTCAGAAGTGAAAACAATTTGCACTCCGTCACCATCCACCGCATTAATTGGATTATTACTCTTTTATTTTATCAGAATTTGTAATACATTATTTTAAAGGTGATTAAATGAGCTACAACTTTCTCTATCATAAATTTTACCGTAACTTCTCTTATTGTGAAATGGCGAAGAGTTAAAGGACTCGAAAGACCTCTGGTTGGATAGCCGCGCACTCCTTAATTAATCATACCTCTATCAATATTTGTGTAACGGAAAAATAATAAACAGCAATAATTAGTCAGAAAAATACCTCGAATTCTCATATATATATGTACTTTTATACGTATTCTTTCAGAGATATTATAATGAGAAATTGGTTGTTTTTTTAAATGTTTTTTTTTATGAAATCATGAGTTTTTTGAAAATTGTTTGTACTAAAGTTGTGGTATTTTCTAGAATCCATCAAGATCGCTTAAACCAAGTTAATTGTAGATGGAATACCATTATTTGTAATTTTGGTGGAAATGGCATTCAAACTATTTGATTTAAATGAAAAAACATTGTATGCGTCTTTTATTTGCATGATAGTTTACTCATATTACACGCAGAAGTACTCATTTTAAAACTTATTTTGAGCACTATAAAAATCCTTCATATCTAGCCTAATATTGTTCCTAAAACACTTTAACACTAAACATACCATAACGGGTCAAATGACCCATTTTGAACTTTTGCATTGAAAATGCACGTATAATTTCATTGCGTTTGCACATTTGATTTCATGACTTTTTTTAAGTAATTAAAGTAAAGTTATAAACAAAATTTTTTTCTTGTTTTGTTTTGTTTATTGTGAGTAATCGTTCTTGTATACCGATATCTACCACAATGGGTCATTTGACCCGAAGAGAATTTTTTGGTTTATGAGATTGTCGAGTCATATTTGTAGTCAGTAAAGTTGCACATTCTTCTAAACACTGTTGCGTAAAGTAGTTAAACGAAAATAGCTCAGAATAATTTCAAGAAAATATCAAATTTTAGATTGAAAATAGCTTTTTATTGTTAGAAAAAGTGGCAGAAATTGAAAGTCTTGATAAGTACCTAGCTTATATTTTATTTTGATAGCTATAGTAATACAGGTTATTTTTTATCATTCGGTCAACTAAAAGAGAATTACCACTAATTGCGAAACAGAATAAAGATTATATGGAACAATTTTCATCGAAAATTTTTACAACAGATAATTATACTCTTACGATCTATAAAAGTAATTCAACAAACAAAGTACTTTTACTTAGTTCTAAACATAAATTCGTTAAAGTAGAAAACAATGATAAAATGTTTCATATTACAATAAAACCAAATTTGGTGTAGACATGACCGATCAAATGGCGAGGAAATTTACTACAAAAGCCAAGTCTTGTAGATGGCCTCTCCAAGTTTTTTTTCAATATCCTTGATTTAGCTGGCATAAATGTCTGGATTTTGTACAAGCAAACGACAGAAGAAAATATTTCGCGACTTTTTTACTCAAGCTAGCAGAAGAACTTGGCGCCGATTTTCGAAAAGTCCGTGAACAACCAAAATAAGAAACAAATACGAAAGTATCGTTGCCTAAGTCTACTACAGATGCTTATAAACGTATGAGATGTCAAATAGAATACTGTAAAGAAAATGAAACCAACAAAATTTGCTCTAAATGTAAAAAATATGTTTGCGGAAAATGCACAATTATGAATACAACTATGAATTAAAATCTTTTATTTTTGCTTCTGTAATAGAAATGCTTAACAAACTATTTTGTTTAATTATAATAAATTTAATTTTTATTTTTATTTTCTTCCTAACATCCATATTTCATACATTCAAGCATGAAACATAGAGTCGGGTCATTTGACCCGCTATGGTAGAATTAGGTATATATTAAGTGTTGGTATGATTAGTGTTAAAATAGCGATTTATTAACATTTTAATTGATATAATTTTTTTCATTACATGATTTTTGTTAAAATGTATATTTTTGAAGATATTAGCAAAAAATGATGAAAAACGCAAAAAAGAAACAAATTTTCAGTAGCCAGTAACTTGAAAAGTATTTGCTTTTTTGAAAAACATTATTAAACATTTTTCTCTTATAATTACAGTTCTTTTATCGATACCCAACGTTATTTTGAAAAAAGTAAAATTACACCACTGAAAAGAAATGTCATCCCCCGGGGAAGTGGCAAAGAAGTCTAAATTGTTTTCACTTCTGAACTTAAGAGTAAGATGAACCTAATTCCAAAATTCCAAACGAATTGGAAAACAGTAAAAAAAAGTTCAGACCGAAAGCGATCCATTGAGTAAACATTCCGTACCCAATGCCAAACATATGAATTTTTGACACAATGAAACTTCTAAATATTTTTTTTTGTATTGTGACTTATTGTTAGTGTAGTAAGGCAAAACGACTGCAAATTGAATATGTTTGAGCGCAATCACTTATGGCTCGTCTCCATTGCACGAATTTGTACGGCAAATCAGTTCGCAAAGTTAGCAGACAAAATTATTGCAAGCAAAAGCAAACCATGCGCACGTTGAGAACGCGATTTGCCATGCGCGTCAGACGCATGCGCAGACTGCATCACTTGTCAGACGCATGTTATATTATTTCCATCTTATATTATTTTAATTTTTGGCACATCTCAGCTGCTTTTTGGCAATAATAATGTAGTATTATATTTTCCTTAAATATAATCATGAATTTATTATATTTTAATATTGCCTTAGCCTATAAGTGAATAGAAATGTTTGGCAAATGACAGTCTTCATTTGTTTTAATGTCAAACCATGCCTTAAATATTTTCAAGGTCAAACAATGATAAGCGGTTTTTTGTATTTTTTTCCATTTATTTCTACAATCTAACTATATTTCTATGAATCTGAAAATTCTAGAAAATTTCCCGAACAAAATTCAGAAAGATTCATGAAAATCCAAATTATAGTTTAGGAGGATTAATCATTCATACATAGTTACAGAAGAATTTTGTATATGATATATATATATATATATATCATATATATATATATATATATATATATATATATATATATATATATATCCTACCATACGTAAAAGATTATTATTATATTTCTCGTGGAAAAAACTATTTCAACAGTTTGGCATTTTGTTGGTATGTAATTGTGATACAACCCTTAGTTCAATTTTTACACAAATTAAATCTAAGTTCAATTTTGACCGCCTCAGGAACTTGGTATATCAGATTAATTGCTCTAATTGCGAACTTTTTTATATTGAAGAAACTAGCCAAAACCTAAGTGAACGCCTTCATCAACATAAAAACAACTCAAAAAATCCGAAACAATTTAAGACGATGTTATCTGAGCATATTAAAAATTTAATTATAGATTTTTTAACCCTAAAGTTTTACATTTTGAAGAGAACGTAATTAAAAGAAGATTTGCTGAGAGTTTGTTTTTGCAATTCCATAACGACAGGGTCATAAACAAACGCTTCGGCAATACGGCCCTGAACGAAACAAACACGTAGTTTCTTAATAGCGTGTCAAAATTTCTTAATAAGTGACAAGATCTCATCGCTTTTTAAATTTCCCGTAAAATTTGAACACATGCTAAAAACTGCTTTAAGAAAAAATGTGACATTTCTATCTTAAACTCCGAAAAGTAAATATATAGTTTCGACAACTTGTTAAGTTATTATGGTTATTAGTGTGTTTTACTCCCAGTAGAAATACATCTGAGCTGGACATGTTTTTAACGCAAGCTAAATATTTGAAGTGTAGCTTATGCTAAATAATGTTGAGCCCACGTTCACAACGTGCGATTAATATGAGCTGAATATGAGACGATTCATATTAGATTCACATGAATTTTCCATATTGCTAAATGTGGGATAATTATGAGCTATATATGATATGTTTTACATATGATTTTTCGATATTGCTGAATGTGGGATATATATGAGAAACTGAATATGAGTTTTACATGGTTTATTCATATTGCTAAATATAAGCTGTGTATGACATGATATATATATATATATATATAAGTTATGTTCAAATGTAATATTATAAAATATGTTTTGCCATTGATAAAGATTAAAACAGTAACAATATAATACAAATAATCTTATTAAATACAATATTAGCTGCAGTTATATTTAAATTGTTATTATCGAAAATAAATATATAAAAATAAATTTGCGCTTGACAAAATATTGTCGATAATAATCTTTTGAATGTTTGTATTGTGTCACCTATATCCACACAAGTCTTCTTTGCCTATTATATACAATATATTTGTCCATGTATGCGTGCCCAAGGGGCTGCGAATATGTCTTGCAAGTTGCAACGCATGTTCTGTCCCTTTCAAGTACTCTCTTTCTGCCCAGCTGCGATCAGTTATTGCCAAGTATATACCGTTATGTGTACATCAGTTATGTATACAAATTCGGTAATGATTTATTAACCAAAATTATTAAATTTATGAATTTTTTAAACTATTACATATCGTAAAATGTTCGACAGAGATTGCGACTCTGATTTTTGACTCACTAGCCTATAGTATATAATATATAAACAATGAAGATATATATATATATATATATATATATATTTATATTTATATATATATATATATATATATATATATATATATATATATCTTCTAAATATATAAAAATAAGTCGGGTTTTCCTTCCTGACGAAATAACTCCAGAACGCACGAACCGATTTCGACAATTTTGCATTCGCTGGAAAGGCCTCGGGCTCCGCAAGGTTTATAGCTAAGAAAATTAGTTGTGCATGGCATCGTGCCTTAATGCAAATTGCTGGAACTTCACGCACCGCAATTAAAAATTCGAGAAATGAAAATAATCAACAATTGTTTAAAATAATTTTAAATAGATTATCTTCTATATATATCTTATATATAAAAATGGAGATGTCTTTCAAATGTCCGAATAAAACTTGAAAACGGCTGAATGGATTTGGCCAGTCTTAGTCTTGAAAAATTCGTGCCAATCCAGAGATTGTCGAAAAGGTGAGATAATATTTCAAATCCGCGTAGAAACTTTACACTTTTAATTTGAAAATTTTTGTAGAAGCGTACCTTGAATAAAACAATGGACGGTGGCTAGCACGTGAAATGTCAAACGATTTTGACAGATGATGTTCAATTACATTTAATAGGATGTTTTACGTGAATATTATTTAATTATGATTAAATTGTGGTAAGTAGTTTTGTTTGTAGTTTTATTTATATACAAAAACGTTAGTAAACGGGCCGCAAGTGTTACTAGAAACTAAATATCAACTTTTTTGAAATGTTAATATAAAAATGCACTTTTTGGCACAATTTTCTCAAACACGGTGCTCTGATAGATCTCATTTATATAATTATATACTCATTGGTATTTATAAAACATTTTCTAGGTTATATTATTTTTTATTTATGCTATTCAAATACAAAACCTATATATATGGCATCGATCAAAGGGACATTTTGCCGCATAACATTTTCCCAGTTATACTTTCGCAGAATTTATCGAAAAATAGATAGTAATATATGAAGGTCCGGAGTTAAAAAGGTCCACCAGCGATGTGTCAAAAACCAGCAAAGTTTAACAAGGAATTGAAAAGAAGAGGGAAAAAATGTATAAGCAGCTGTAACCTTGATTCTTATGACTTTGCTATCTGGAGATAAAGCTTAATCTTTGAAAATTCATAATAAAAGTATTTTCTTTCGTTGGCAGTTTTTTAGCATTAGTTAAAATTGTAATTATTTTGTAAAATACCTTTAAAATTAAAATAAGACATTTAACCTGTTTGCCACCTAGCCGTTCCAAGTTTGGGTAAACGGGGTAAAAAGGTCTAGATAACAATTTTTTGAAAGACAGCAAAAAAAGCGCATTTTTACAATGATGAAGTAGCTGGCAGTTTTACTGAACGTAGTGAGATAATTATTCGTTTGAAATGTGTCATTTGTTGTGATATGATTGTTTTTTTTCATAATATAGTTTATATATGCTCAAAGTCAAATTGGACATTTGTGCCTCGCCCTGCTCTACTCTATACTTTTTATTAAATTTACTTCAATTCATCGAATGTTATTTGAAACTTTTCAAAAAGCAGGTTAATGAAGAAATACATAATTCATTTTCTCTCTCCTCGCAGAAATTTGAAAATTTTGTATAAGCTCAGTAGTATTATTTACTATTATACACAAAATCCTGAATCAAAAAATAATCTGAAAAACTTGAAACGTAATCAATATGTCGAAAGACCAAAAATAACTTGGATTGGATTATACCATGTTTTCTATAGAAAGTGTATAAAACTTCCAGTTTGGTTGTATTGATGAAATATAGACAAACTAATGGGGTTTATAGCATTGAAACAACACATCCGTATACACTTAAAGTATTAATATTTTTGATTCTCTAGAAATTGTTTGGAATATACCTTACTTAGCAAAACAACGTTTGCCGGGTCAGCTAGTATATATATAAAAATAAGTCGGGTTTTCCTTCCTGACGAAATAACTCCAGAACGCACGAACTGATATCGACAATTTTGCATTCGTTGGAAAGGTCTCGGGCTCCGCAAGCTTTATAGCTAAGAAAATTAGTTGTGCATGGCATCGTGCCTTAATGCAAATTGCTGGAACTTCACGCACCGTAATTAGAAATTCGAGAAATGAAAATAATCAGCAATTGATTTAAATAATTTCAAATAGATTATCTTCTATATATATAAAAATAAGTCGGGTTTTCCTTCCTGACGAAATAACTCCAGAACGCACGAACCGATTTCGACAATTTTGCATTCGTTGGAAAGGTCTCGGGCTCCGCAAGGTTTATAGCTAAGAAAATTTGTTGTGCATGGCATCGTGCCTTAATGCAAATTGCTGGAACTTCACGCACCATAATTAAAAATTCAAGTAATGACATTAGTGAGAATTATCAGAATTATGCTTGGTTAAGACAACGAACAATTCTTGCCGCAAAGTATAATGATGTACACGCACTGAATTTCACCATTCAATCAAAAATTGCTGGCGATTTGGTTTGACTTCAAACGATTGCAATTTCCAGTTCGCTTTGCGTTCGCAAGGCCAATAGCTCAGTGTTTGCGGGATAAATTTCAAATAGATTATTTAGAAAATCATTGTGTTTCACATGGGTAGTTATACGTTGTCTGTTCACGAGTTGGAAAACCATCCGCTTTGTT
This sequence comes from Ctenocephalides felis, assembly GCF_003426905.1. NCBI lineage: Eukaryota > Metazoa > Arthropoda > Insecta > Siphonaptera > Pulicidae > Ctenocephalides > Ctenocephalides felis. The sequence continues at coordinate 62,505 of NW_020539480.1, forward strand.
TGTGTTAACGTCAGACCAAAAAACAAAAAATGTGGTTTACCAAAGATCACTTCCATGAAACGGATAATTTGCGGATTCACTTTTATTTACTTAGAGAAGTTCAACTAAAAAACACTTCATTTTTGTAATAGAAATAAATTCATTACTTGGTGTGTGAAATTGTAGTGTATAATAGTATCGATGGTGTATAATATGAAATAATAATTTGTTATAACCTCACTAACATGGAAAATCCATTGAACAAACAAGTGAACTCTTAATATCTCAAATGATTAGTACTTATACACACACAAACATTTATTATGACACGAAAAGTTATATCATAAATATTAAGTATATTTTTAATATTTTATATCCCATAATCATTAAAAATAATATGTAGACTGTAATAAAATTAATTATGGCACAAAATGTTATATTATAGATACTAAATATATTTTAAATATTATATATCCTATAATCATGAAAAATGATTTGAAAATTGTAATAAAATTGATAAAATTCAATATATTGACTATTTAAAAATTGTATATATTTATTCAGAATACATAATTTTTTTTATTAATGGTGTTTGTTCAATATTAATTAAATAATATTTAATATTTCAGAATGTAGGGTCAATAATTTTGAATATGGTTTATATATGTTTTCCAATATGGTATAAATATTATTTCTACATATTTTCCTTACATTCGGAATATGAGCGTAATATGGAAAAATGTTAAGCAAATCTTATAAGCTAAATATCATATTCCCGCATTCGTCCCTCATTACGAATCTGAGCGGAATATGACCGAATGTTAACAAAATCATATGGGCTCAATATTTGAAAACAATATTTAGCTTTCGTAAAAAACATATTCAGCTCATATTCGTTGCTACTAGGGACCATTTGTGATGTTAAAAAATATATATCTTATCAATGTGCAGATACTCATACCATGGATTAATAATGGTTTCATATGCTATATTAGGATACAAAATTGTTAGTGTTTTATTATTATTATTATTATTTTTTCCTTGAAATTTCTTACATATAATTCATTTAGTTTTAATTTTTATAGTTAATTTGATTACCACTGAATGATGGCTAAGATGCTAGCCGAAACGTATGGATTTTAAATAAATAAACTTTTAAAAAAAAACTCTCATACTATTGTTATTGATGTTACGCCCGAATTTAAACTCAATATTATGATTTAAATTATTATCAGTTAACATCGTTTTAAATTGCTTAGGATTTTTTGAGTTGTTTTTATGTTGATGAAGGCGTTTACTCAGGTTTTGGCTAGTTTCTCCAATATAAAAGAGTTCGCAATTAGAGCAATTAATCTGATATACCAAGTTCCTGAGGCGGTCAAAATTAAACTTAGTTTTACACCAGTATATGACTCCAAGTCTAAGCGGTTTTTATGGTCTGTGAGGTCGTTTTGTTTGTTGAAAATGTAACTGCGTCTGTTATTTATGACCGAGTTGATTATGTTTATAGGATATGAGTTATTTTTCAGTGTGCTAATTACCAGGTCAATGTTCGTGTCTCAGAAATTTTTGTCAGATAGTTGTATTGCGTGGTCTGTTAAATTTATTATTGTTGCTATTTTCATTTTAAGAGGGTGGTATGAGTGGTAATTTATGTATCGTCCGGAGCTAGTTGGTTTCTGGTACTAGTTAGTAATTAGTCGGTGGTCATTTGTACGTATTAGTCTGATGTCTAGAAAGCTAATCGAATTCATTGTCTCTAATTCCACAGTAAACTGTAGTTTTTTATTAAAATTGTTAAAATTATCAGTAACTATGTTAATGTCTTCTTCCGGAATACAAGTAATAATGTCGTCTACATAGCGGTAATAAAAGATTTGTTTATTGTAATTTTTAAATATTTTGTTTTCTACTAATTGCAAGGAAATTTCTACTAATGACGGAGATGCGGGAGATCCCATTGGGGTGCCAAAAATTTGGTAATAAAATGATTCTTTAAATTCAAAATAGGTGTTAGAGACAATGAATTTGATGATTTCTCTAAACCGATGTAAGGATAATGTGGTGTGAAGGCTGATTTCACTCCATCTGCTTGTGATGGCATCTAGTATTAAGTCTAGTGGGACATTTGTAAATAGGGATATAACGTCTATGCTAATTAGTTTATAATTATTGGGGATGGAAATATTATTAAGAAGTTTGACAAGCTCGAAGGAATTGTTTATGTAATATGGGGACTGTTTTGTTATTGTTGTTAAGATGTTGCTAATGTACTTGGATAATTTGTATAGTGGAGAATTTATGTCTGAAACAATCGGTCTATAAGGTAGGTTTGTTTTGTGTATTTTAGGAAGGCCGTATAATCTTGGAAAGTATTGGTGTAAATTTTTTAAGTTTGTAGCTGTATCTTTTGTGATTTGTTCATTGGTAACTAATTTGTCTAGAAGTTTATGACAGGAGCGGTTAATGTGTTCGGTTGGGTCGTTGTTTATGGTCGTGTAGGTACTGGTGTCCGAGAGTGATATATATATATATACAGGGGAGGTCCTGGGGTCCTTAGCGCCCGCATGCAACTTTTTTCCTAGCGCCCCCCCCCTCTATTAATTTTAACAGTTTATCATTAAAATTATATAAATATACACATATTTTTTAAAAATTAATTTTTAATTATTCTGGATTTAGTACTCAAAAAATTAGATATAATCTAGAAGGGTATAAAATATATTGATTTTAAATTTATTTATTATTATCGATATCAATAAATAAAACAATCCCTGTCATAATTTCACATTTTAGTAATATTCAATATGTAGTAAATTGGTTGAAGATGTAAGTTTGACTACCATAGCAAAAGAATTAATATTTTTGTTAGATTAAAGTAATAGAATTTAAGAAATGCATTTCAGAAATAGTATTTATTATTTTGATATAAAGATCTTGATATCAAAATAACAAATACTATTTCTGAAATGCATTTGTTAAATACTATAACTTTAAATTTAACAAAAATATTAAGTGAAATAAATAAATTAATTTTTAATTATTTTGGATTTAGTGCACAAAAAAATAGATATAATCTAAAAGCGTATAAGATATATTGATTTTAAATTTATTTAGAAAATCGAGGCAATTCGGGGGTTTATAATCAAGTATTTTGATATTTTCAATTATTTTTACCGTATGTGCAATATTGATATTTAAAAAAACTAGCATTTAATTTTCAAACATAACACTCGTATTTCATGTTGATTTTTTAAATTTTAATTTAATTTAATTTTTCATCATTTACAATATCCAAAATTGCGTCGTAAACTTCTCCTTATTGATACCGTAAGACCATATTCAGAGTATCAGCTTGTTGTTTTAAAGTTAAATTTTTAACGTATTTTAGAAATATTGTTCAAAAATCAGTAAAAAATGCAAAGAAATTACACATTTCTTGAACAATATTGAGAAAAAACTTATTATATTTGATATGTATTATTTCTGTATAGTTAATAATTATTAAATTTAGAGTATGGACAAAACTAGGTATAAAACAAGCCTTAAGATTTTCGTTCCAAAGTAAATTTTGCTTCCATTTTTCATACTTGTTCCACGCATATCTTCAACATTCAAAGTTCAACAGATGCAAAACATTTGCAACAAAAGCAAAAGTTACAATTCAATTTCTCGGAATAAACAAGTCATTTTCTAAGCCCTGACTCCCCATTTTTTATAATTTGTTTATATTTTTTAACAAGTTCCGATTCAACTAAATCAGCTCGCAATTTTTCGTCAATAATGTCCTACAATTAATTTAATCTTTGGCAGGTTTGCGCTTATGGGATTGAACACTACATAATTTCTTTTTTGATTCCACGGTAACCTCAAACAAAGAAAAAATGGGATAAGTAGATTAAGCAAAAAACAGAGCTGTTATTTACTAATTTGCAGAATTATTAATCGGTTAATTATTTCTACTGATATCACATTGCAAAATAAATATGGTTTTGTGTCTCTATATCCCTAGTTAAGTTAAATCATTTATTATAATGTATTAAGTATTTCAGATTTTAAATAAATAATTCTAGATTTTATATGAAAAAACATAAATATTATATTAAAATTTAATTTTCGAAACTCGTTTTGGCGCCCCCTAAGGCTTGCGCCCGCATTTTTTGCATGCATCGCATGCAAGGCAGGACCGGCCCTGTATATATATATATATATTCATAAAAAAATCCATTTAATAAAACAACCAATTTCTCATTATAATATCTCTGAAAGAATACGTATAAAAGTATATATATGAAAATTCAAGGTATTTTTTTGTTACACAAATATTGATAGAGTTCTAATTGTTTAAAGAGTGCGCGGCTGTCCAACCGGAGTGTCTTTCGAGCCCTTTAACCCTTCGCCTTTTCAAAATAAGATTAGTTACGGTAAAATTTATGATAGAAAAAGTTGTAGCTCATTTAATCACCTTTAAAATAGTATATTACAAGTTATGATAAAATCAGAATTAAAAGAGTTATAATCTAATTAATGCGGGGGTTGGTGAAGAATTTGCAAATTGTTTTCACTTCTGAACTTTGAATTAAGATTAGCTAGAATTTGCAAATTGTTTTCACTTCTGAATTTTACATTAAGATTAGCTGGGCATACGCTTTTTTCCTCTTCATTTACTGCAATAATTTTGTTGATAGTAGGTTGAATAGAGCACATGTGAACAAAATTTGACAAATTAATTTACTTCAAATATGAATGTAAGTAATAATGTATATTGAATTATTAGTGTGAAAAATGCAATTTAGATATTAAAATACTAGAAGCCAGTTAAAATATGGTACGAAATTATAAAAATTGTTGGCAACATTATTGAAGCAATTATTTTGGGTAGAAAAGGTGATATTGTACCTTGGCCGCGCATGATATATATTAATTCTTTCTGAATTTGTTATACTTTTTAAAATATTTCAATTTTTAACACGTGTATCTATGCTATGACAATAAATACATGGTGATAAATTTGGAAAATAATGTTTTAGCCGTGAATAAACAAAAAATCATTCATTTAATCATCCACATCTACAGGTATGTCTGAAAATATTGTATAACCCTTAAATTCAATAAAATAAATTGATCTATTAGAGATAAATTTGTTCTATAAATCGCAGTGTATAATTTTTAATATATAATTTTATTGAATATATTTTAATATTTGTTAAAGTGATAATTAAAGTGTTAACTGTGGAAATGAGAATAATCATTTTATTTGAAACAGTACTACATTTAACATCACTCATATATTGGTGTAAATAGTAACTCGAAAAATAATAATGATTATTTTTAACGGAATAAATATTAGTATAGGATATTAAAAAAACGTAGAGGTGAGTACAGGACAACGTCTGTCGGGTCATCTAGTATATATATATATATATATATATATATATATATATATATATTGAATGGTAGAGTCTTGGATTTGTGTATATTTTGTAGAGTTTCGAACAAGAATCCAAAAATAATACAAAATAAAAAACAAGAAAAGTTTTTAATAAACAATTTCTTTATTTAATTATTTGTTTTACTGTCGACGTTTCGGAACTAGGTACGTTCCATCTTCAGGACATCTGTCAAGAAACATGATCTTGATGAGATTTTAGCAAACAATATGTTTAGGAAAAGAAAATAGATTTTTCTTAAATAATAAATTAATTGCAAATATATATATATATATATATATATATATATATATATATAATAATGTACAGAAATATGTTAATATGATCACAATGAAAATGATAAAAATGATAAAAATAAATGAGTGGATTATCAGAACAGGATATTAAACATAATAGAAAATTTTTTGAAAGTTATGGAAAAATTTTTTAAGAAAAGGTTAATGACAAAGTTGAATTAATTACCTGTATGTTTGAATATATGTTAGCACTTTTTCACTAAACAAGTTTTTTAACAAAAATGAATTTGTGAGTTAATTTTCCGCCGAATAATTAGATTTTGTAAATCAAAATTACTAAAAGATTTGTCTTTTTTAAAATTATTATTTGAAACACAAATAATATTGTTTTTTAGATGTTGTGCGATTGGCTTTTGAAAATTAACTAATTGAAACTGGTGTGTCATTTGTAACACGTGTAAACACTTGAACGAGAGCTGTGAGATTGTATGTGTGTGTTTTTATATGTTAGGGTGTGAATACTTAAATTGTTGATCTTAAAAGAAAGTCGATATTAATTGTTTGTCAAAAAGTGTAAAAAATTTAAATATGAATCATGTAATAGGTTGTGATCTGATCTAATGTTGACACTGTTAGAAACATTTATAAGAATAAGACAACTCTCCGCGAATAATCTCCTAAAGATGCAACTTTCATGATATAAGATCTTTGGAGTGAAATTAAATGAATGGGCGTTTTCAATAGAGTGTTGTACTAGGGTACTTTTGAAATTTTTTTGTTTGTGGTGGACCACACTTAGTTCATGTTCTAGTACCTAGTTCCGAAACGTCGACAGTAAAACAAATAATTAAATCCCAGACAACACAAGACATCCTGGAAAACGTCCACAGGATATCCACGCGCGGACATTCATTGTCCCTGCGATAGCCTTACGGATATCCCGCTTATCCTGATCTTATCCGAAACATGTTAATATGTCGCACCTATGGGACGTTCTGTAGGATATCCCGCGCGGGATATTCCGGACATGAATAGGATATAATTATGGAATTGTTTTTTACTTTTTAGATGAAAAATAAATTTGGATTAAAAATAAAATAAAAGAACACAATTTCACAAAGTAAACTTTTATTACAAAATAACAAAATCCTGAGATAATTTTATAACAAAATTTAATATATACAACTTTAATTCAAAATAACTTATTTTACAATATTAAAAATATAATTAATTCGGCATTCAATCCTAGTTCATGGTTGATTTTCTCTCCTGAAATAGAAAACAAATGAATAAATGCATATATATGTATGTATAAATATATATATATATATATATATATAGATATATATATATATATATCTATGAGTAAGTTCTTTAAGAGCGATACATCAATCAAAATAGACAGAGATTTATAAAATAATCTCTAATTCCAAATATATCGACACAATTGATGTCATTACGAGTGAATATTAAACTTGGTTTTTTACATCTAAAAATGTGTACACAGCACAAATTTTGCACTAACATTGATACAACTAACCAGTCAATAATCATGATTTTTTTGTAAATAGGAGAAACATATAGTACACATCTCACAGAAATACCTTGTATAATATTTATTGGCACGTCGCAGCCAGCTTTTTGCAGCCTCTAAAACAGCAAACTATGTCTCATGCGGCAAATTTTTCAAAGCAATTCCTGGAATTAATTATATATTAGTTTTATTCATAATTTACAACACATCATAAGTATAAGATATATAAATTACCTGTGATGACATCGCAAGGCACTAGATCACAAAATTTATTTTTGCCCTTTCCTCGTCCCTAGCAAAATTCTTTTGGCCAAACCATCATCAAAAATGGATTTTCATAGCTGGACTCTGATGGCTAAATACAGAATCTAAAGAGAAAGTTTGTTTAGTATATGATAAAGTTAACAAATAAAAATAAATCTATATAAACTTTTGATTACCAATTGTGTTTTGATCCACAAGTTGAAGCTCCTCCAACAAACATAATAGAAAGCATTTCAAAAAATATTTAATTTAACTTTTGAGTATGGTTCGAGTCAAACCTCAAAACCAACTCTTTCAATGCTCTTTTTTGTCAATCCTCTTTCAAACACGGCTGCAGTATTTGTAACACACACGCACATATAATTATATAGATACATACAATTTCCACTATTATTACTCAATTTTAGAGTATTTTGATAAATAATATTAATTATTTATAACACACGCTCATATAAATATATAAAACAAATAAAATTTTCACTATTATTACTCAATTACTCAAAAACTATGACATATAGCGTCTATTGATAACGCTGAAACCTTAAAGGACGCTCCGTGCCTACAGCCTACAGCCGACGCGACGAAAGAGAAAGGAACAAACATATACGTTTAGAGGTCTCAAGCCGTGCGCGTATGAAAGCGACATGCTCGTGAATCGTGCGTTATACCTGCTCGAGTCCTTTGGGTTTGAGACGTCCCGTTGCATATTCATAGGATATTCATAGGATATCGCGATATTAGGAGATTGTGAGGACAAGTGGGACATTCCCTGGCATGTCTTGTGCTGTCTGGGATAAAGAAATTGTTTATTAAAAACTTTTCTTGTTTTTTATTTTGTATTATTTTTGGATTCTTGTTCGAAACTCTACAAAATATATATCTTATATATAAAAATGGAGCTGTCTTTCAAATGTCCGAATAAAACTCGAAAACGGCTGAATGGATTTGGCCAGTCTTAGTCTTGAAAAATTCGTGCCAATCCAGAGATTGTCCAAAAGGTGAGATAATATCTCAAATCCGCGTAGAAACTTTACATTTTTAATTTGAAAATTTTTAGTAAACAGCACTTGATTCAAAATGGCTTCCCACACAATATTATTAAAATGACAGATGTATAGAGTATCGCTTACTCATGTGTCAAATAGATGATTGTCAAGTTGGAACAGATTATGTGTTATTCTTTTAATTTTAAAATTTAATTATTTATATGTTTTTAAATGTTAATAAGAATGCTTATTTTGATTTTATATGAGGTTTTTATTTAATTCTCAAGTGTTTGCTCACTGCCTATTTGTATTCTTTTATCAACAGCTTGAAATAATTCTATTATTATTGATTGATTAAGGCTTGCTTATGAAAAAATAAATAAATTTGTTTCAAACGCTGTGCTGTGCAAGTACTTATTGGTTTAATGTGAATAATGTGTTACCATAACATTTTCTGAATTATATTATTATTGCATATAGGTTATTCAAATTGAGATCTTAAATTTGGAATTCATCGAAGGGGACACCATAGACAGCGATATGAATAAGAATATTGGATTATAACACATATAGTAATTTTAGAAATCATATTCATAAAAATTTCAATTATGTGTACATACAAGTACAAGTTCTTCGGAAACAAAGTTGCTTGAAAATTGCTTATGAAGATCGCATTATGACATGTGACATCAACATAAGTGCAGTTTAATCAGATATGGAAGTAATCATTACAAATATTTACAGTACAATCTATTTACAATACAAATTTTTCATTACAATTGTGAATAATGTGTTACCAAAACATTTTATGAATTATATTATTATAGCATTTAGGTTATTCAAATTGAAATCCTAAATTTGGAATTCATCGATGGGGCCTCCATAGACATTTCTGTCCAATCACTTATTGCAAGTTATAATAGACAGCAATATGAATAAGAAAATTGGATTATAACACAGATAGTAATCTTCGGAAATCACAGATCTTCGGAAACAAAGTTGTTTGAAAATTGCTTAGTATCAGCAGTACGAACTTGCATTATATTACATGATTTCATCATGCAAATAGGTCGTGCACAAAAAAAAGTTTTTCCAGCATTCCAATTTGCAATAAAAAAATTGAAATATTTTAACATATCCCACATACAGAATTTTCTTTATTTTGTTCAGATGGGTCTTTTTCCAATTACTTCCCGAACATACTATTTACAAGTCATGGTGATAACAAAGATGCCACTAATTTGGATACACGGTTGCAAAAAAGGAAAATCAAAATAAACACATTGAAATTTATCACAATATGTACTCATGTTGAAAATGTACATATGTTCAATCAAATTCATAAAGGAGAAATGTTCATTTTATATAGCTATATAACAATTCGGGGTAAAACGTTAACATGGCTGTACGGATTGGGCTCAGTCTTAGTTGCATAATTTTATATTCATTAGTATTTATAAAATATTTTCTAGATTATATCATTATTTTATTTAGATTATTTAAATTAAAAACCTAAATTTGGAATCGATTAAAGAGGACATTTTGTCGAATAACTTATTCCCAGATATAACAGATCACTAATCAAATAAGAAGATTTGGTTGATAATATTACTTTGGAACACACATCTGTAAAAATGTCAATGCACATAATTACAAGTTCTCTGGAATAAAATATTTTGAAAATTGATTACAATGCTCGCATTCAATTAAATGTATGGACAGTTTGGGTACTAGAACAAGTATAGCAGAAAAATGAGTACAATTCTGAAGGTATTCCTTTCAAAAGATATGTCAAAATCCATGCATTTTAGACACAGTCAGGTATCGTGCATGTTTTATTGAATCACTCTACAAATTGAAAAAGATGAAGAACTTCAACAATCATTGGATAATGCAATGTAAAATATAATTTAATAATGGTTATTTTCCACTAATTTTGAAGAATAAACTGGAAAATTTTTCTATGAATTTATCGAAGAATGTAGAGTAATATATGAAGATCTGGGGTTAATAAGATTCACCACCAATATCTTAAAAATTAGTAAAGTTTAGCATTGTTCAACAACAATATTTGAAAGTAGAGGGGAAAAGATGTATAACCAGCTATAACCTTGATTCTTATAACTTTGCTATCAGGAGATAAACAGTAATCTTTGAAAATCCATAACAAAAGTATTTCTTTTTGTTGTTAGTTTTTTGGGTTGTGAGCATTGTGATTTAGTTCACGAGACCTTAATGTAAATTTTAACTATTTAATTGTTTTATAAAATGTAATGTTAATTTTGAGTGAGATTCAACACTTTAAAAACTTACATCTGTGTGGGGCAAAAATGACCAACTGAACATTGACCACGGATAAAGATTAAAAAAGACTTGGATTGAATTATACCATATGTTTATAGAAAATGTATAAAACTTCCTGTTTGATTGTATTAACAAAATATGGTCAAACGAATATTGTTATTATGAATTATATAATTTATTATTATACAAGTGGACTTTGAAGTTTATTGTGTTTATAATACCTCATTGTCTCTACCATTCAAACTATACATCCTACCACTCCTAAAATAAAGTATTCTTTTTTTATTCTTTAGAAGTTGCTTAGAAATACCTAACTTAGCAAAACAACGTTTGCCGGGTCAGCTAGTATATATATATATATTGAATAGTCTTGAATTTGATGTTGATATATATGTTTAATTTGAGTTTGAAATTCGAGCGTAACATCAATAAAAATGGTATGAGAGTTTTTTTAAAAGTTTATTAATTTAAATTCCAAACGTTTCGGCTAGCATCTTAGCCATCATTCAGTGGTAATCAAATTAAAATTTTATTATCTAATATAGCATATAAAACCATTATTAATCCATGGTATGAGTATGTGCACATTGATAAATTATATATTTTTTAACATCACAAATGGTAAAACACACTAATAACCATGATAACTTAACAAGTGTCGAAACTATGTATTCACTTTTTGGAGTTTAAGATAGAAATGTCCGTCTGTCTGTCTTAAACTCCGAAGACATATTATTACAAGTCTTCATTACAAGTGTATCGAGCGACTTGTAATGGATAACACAAAATGCTAATTTAGGTTTCCATATTTTAAATTTTAAATTATAACACACTGATGATGAGACAAACCTAGTCTCGAAACGTTTGTGAAAACCTAGTCTCGAAACGTTTGTGAAAATTATTATTTAATAAATTAGTGCAAAAAAGAGTGTTGTTTGTTCATATTTCCAAATTAATATATATATTTTCTATATATATAAAAATAAGTCGGGTTTTCCTTCCTGACGAAATAACTCCAGAACGCACGAACCGATTTCGACAATTTTGCATTCGCTGGAAAGGTCTCGGGCTCCGCAAGGTTTATAGCTACTAAAATTAGTTGTGCATGGCATCGTGCCTTAATGCAAGCTGCTGGAACTTTACGCACCGTAATTAAAAATTCGAGTAATGACATTATTGAGAATTATCAGAATTATGCTTGGTTAAGTCAACGAGCAATTCTTGCCGCAAAGAATAATGATGTACACGCCCTGAATTTCACCATTCAATAAAAAATTGCTGACGATTTGGTGACATACCAATGATTCTGACTGGTCTTCCGTTTGACTTCAAACGATTGCAATATCCAGTTCGCCTTGCGTTCGCAATAACATGTCGCAAGACCAATCGCTTAGTGTTTGCGGGATAAATTTCAAATAGATGATTTAGAAAATCATTGTTTTCACATGGGCAGTTATACGTTGCCTGTTCACGAGTTGGAAAACCATCTGCTTTGTTTGTATAACGTCAGACCAAAAACAAAAAATGTGGTTTACCAAAGATCACTTCCATGAAACGGATAATTTGCCCAAACGGATTCACTTTCATTTACTTAGAGAAGTTCAACTAAAAAACACTTCATTTTTGTAATCAAAATAAATTCGTTACTATTGTATGATAAAATCAAATTTTTCCTTTTAAAATATAAAACAAACAAAAAATTTCTTCATCTTTCTCACGAAACCATCTGGTGGCGAAACGGAGTTCGTCGGGTTTGCTAGTATATATATATATATATATATATATATTTATATATATATATATATATATATATATATATATATATTATTATATATATATATTAGGGTGGTCCTTAAAATGGTCATTTTCGAATTTCCTTGCTCCCAGGGGCTCAAATGGTTCCAAGTAGATAAAATACAATTCTCTAAAAGTTTTAGCTCTTAATATTAACGTTTAGATAGAGCGCAATTCAATCAAAGTTTGTATGGGAAGAGCATGGAAAAATTTTTGAAAATTTAAAAAAAATGTTTTAGGTATAACTTAGCGACAAATGAATGAGTTTTATTCATTTATTTGTTCGCTAAATTACATCTAAGAAACATTTTTTAAATTATTGAAAATTTTTCCATGCTATTTCCATACAAAACTTTGATTGAATTGCGCTCTATCTAAACGAGAATATTAAGAGCTAAAACTTTCAGAGAATTGTTTTTTATCTATTTGAAACCATTTGAGCCCCTGGGAGCAAGGAAATTCGAAAATGACCATTTTAAGGACCACCCTAATATATATGTATATATATAAATACATTCATTAAAGAATTACATTAGCCGTGAAAAAAACTTTTCAGTAAAAATAATATTAAGCCCGAATCACACGACGCTTGTTTTCTGGGCTGGATAGCATGCTTGATTATGTCGTGCTAGATTTCATGACAGTTTTTCAAGCCGTTCAAATCACACGATGCGAGAAAGCTTGCTTGCTCTGAGCGATATTTGTTTTAGCTTGCTAGGTTTTTAAATGTGATAAACCACATGTCAAAATTATGCTTCCCTATTGGTTCGAACAAACGAATCCATCCACAAAAATAGCGAACGTTCAAAGTCCGAATCACACGAGGCTTGTTTTGTTGCTTTTTTGGTCTGCTGGCTAGTATGCTGGTCGTCAAGTCGACAAAATGCAATCATGGAAAAGTTAGAATGTGCGCTATTTTTGTAGATAGATTTGTTTGTTCGAACCAATAGGGGGGCAGTATGTGGTCATGTGATTTATAATATTTGATAATCTAGCAAGTTAAAACAAATATCTATCATACTTGGTGTTACTGCCCGATTCTAAATAACTCATCAATATATATATATACTAGCTGACCCGACAGACGTTGTTCTGTACCCACGTCTACAATTTTTCAATATTTTATACTAATATTTACTGCTTAGTTAAAAATAATAATTACTGTTTTTTGAATTACTATTTACACCAATATATGAGTGATGTTGAATGTAGAACTGTTTCAAATAAAATGATTGTTCTCAATTCCCACAGTTAACACTTTAATTATTCCTTTAACAAATATTAAAATATATTCAATAAAATATTAAAAATTATACACTGCGATTTATAGAACAAATTTATTTCCAATAGCTCAATTTATTTTATTAAATTTAAGGGTCATACAATATTTTTAGACATACCTGTAGATGTGGATGTTTAAATGAATGATTTTTTGTTTATTGACGGCTAAAACAATGATTTTCCAAATTTATCACCATGTATTTATTGAAATCTTTTAAAAAATATAACAAATTCAGAAAGAATTAATATATAGCATGCGGTCAAGGTACAATATCACCTTCGATTTTTTTACCCAAAATAATTGCTTCAATAATGTTGCCTACAATTTTTAAGATTTCGTACCATATTTTAACTTGCTTTTAGTATTTTAATATCTAAATTGCATGTTTCACGCTAATAATTCAATATACATTATTACTTAAGTTCATATTTGAAGTGAATTAATTTGTCAAGTTTTGTTCACATGTGCTCTATTCAACCTACTATCAACAAAATTATTGCAGTAAATCGAGAGGAAAAAAGCGTATGCCCAGCTAATCTTAATCTAAAGTTCAGAAGTGAAAACAATTTGCATTTCGTCACCATCCCCCGCATTAATTGGAGTATAACTCTTTTAATTCTGATTTTATCATAACTTGTAATATACTATTTTAAAGGTGATTAAATGAGCTACAACTTTCTCTATCATAAATTTTACCGTAACTTCTCTTATTTTGAAACGGCGAAGGGTTAAAGGGCTCGAAATATTTGTGTAACGAAAAAATAATAAAAAACAATAGTTAGTCTGAAAAATACCTTGAATTTTCATATATATATATATATATATATATATATATATATATATATATTTTGTTGAGTTTCGAACAAGAATCCAAAAATAATACAAAATAAAAAACAAGAAAAGTTTTTAAAAAAACAATTTCTTTATTTAATTATTTGTTTATTGTCGACGTTTCGGAACTAGGTACGTTCCATCTTCAGGACATCTGTCAAGAAACATGATCTTGATGAGATTTTAGCAAACAATATGTTTAGGAAAAGAAAATAGATTTTTCTTAAATAATGAATTAAATTGTAAAAAATATAATAATGTACAGAAATATGATAATATGTTCAAAATAAAAATGATAAAAATAAATGAGTGGATTATCAGAACAGGATATTAAACATAATAGAAAATTTTTTTTGAAAGTTATGGAAATTTTTTAAGAAAAGGTTAATGACAAAGTTGAATTAATTACCTGTATGTTTGAATATTTGTTAGCACTTTTTCACTAAACAAGCTTTTTTAACAAAAATGATTTTGTGAGTTAATTTTCCGCCGAATAATTAGATTTTGTAAATCAAAATTACTAAAAAATTTGTCTTTTTTTAAATTATTATTTGAAAACACAAATAATATTGTTCTCTGGATGTTGTTCGATTGGTTTTCGAAAATTAACTAAATGAAACTGGTGTGCCTTTTGTAACACGTGTAAACACTTGAACGAGAGATGTGATGAGATGATATATATATATATATATACTTTTATACGTATTCTATGGATTTTTTTATGAAATCGTGAGTTTTTTGAAAATCGTTTGTACTAATGTTATGGTATTTTCTAGAATCCATCAAGATTTCTCAAACCAAGTTAATTCTAGATGGAAAACGTTTATTTTTAATTTTGGTGGAAATGGCACTCATAAACTATTTGATTTAAATGAAAAAAAAAAACATTGTATGCGCCTTTTAATTGCATGATAGCTCACTTAATTTACACGCAGAAGTACTTCTTTTAAAGCTTATTTTGAAAACTATAAAAAACCCATTTTCATAATTAACTAATATTGTTCCTAGAACACTGTAAAATAGCGATT
>NW_020539481.1:0-17473 GCF_003426905.1 Ctenocephalides felis
AGTTTTTTAAAAAAAAAAATTCGACGATTTTTATGATTTTTTTTTTTACGGTGATACCTAGTTTTTTCTAGGTCATACAAAATATTACGGCTCTACGACAACTCGTTAGCTTTAAAAATTCGTGAAAGCTTGCAAAAATTGGTATCGTTTTATTGACATTTGTCAAAATGAGATCTTCGATCGACGTTTTCTCAAAAACGCCTTGACCGATTTCAGAAATTTAAAAGCCATTTGATGTATTTCCGTGAGGACTATCGTTTATCATTTTGTGCAACGATCTGCCAAGCCGTTTCTTTATAATTTGAAAAAAAGTGTTAAACATTTCGTCCACATTAAGCTCATCCTACCGAACCGATTTTAAAAAATCAAAAACTGTTAGAAAGATATTAGTTGGGAATGATACTGATTAGTTTTAGGTGAAAATCTACCGAGCCGTTTTCTTGTAATTAACTGTTGAAAAAAAATTTAGCCGATTTTTTATGGATTTTTTTTTAGTGATATATACCATGGTCTTATAAGAACTTACTGAAATATTACGGCCTTACGACAAATAGTTTGATTTTAAAATTCATCAAAGTTTGAGAAATGAGTAGTTCTTTTGAGATTGTTAAATTAAAATTAGACTATTACTTGGTATATGAGAGAGTACTTGGTCTTGAACATAATAAACCATTAAAGTCCTGAAAACTGGTTCAATTATATAAAATTTGCTTTTAAAAATACTCCAAGTCAAAGTGTTCGTTTGTTTCAATTATGTGTAATAAATCACTCGGAATACTTTCAATGACTCATAACTTAATTTATTTTTATTGATTAAGTCGAATATTTAAACATATCGGGGAGTTCATGTAACTTGCCTCAAGGCTAAATACCAAACCAACTAGTTTTGTAAGGGAAACTATTCATGTGTAATGTGTAACGACTAATTTGATATTGTGATTGTCAAATTTTGGGTAAGATAAAGAATTGCATGGTGTACTAGGTGTAAAAGAATTAAAATTAATGTACCTGCCTGACCAGCTATCTTTTCTGAACCAATTGGTAATGCAAATATCGTCGTCGTTATTGAGCTGAACATCAAGAAAATGTATAGAGTTATCTTTTTCTAATTCTTGTGTAAATTGTAAATGAGAATTAAAATTATTAAATTTTTGAAAAATTGTTTATATAATTTTTGTTAATTAATAAAAGCGTGTCATCGACATATCGAAAATATAGTAGTGGTTTGCAAATTGTAGAATTCAACACACTATTCTCTAAATCTTGTAGCACTAAGTCTGCTAAACGTGACTTAAAGGACTTCTTATAGGACATCCTCTTATCATAGTATAAAATTTATTGAATTGGAAATATGAGGCCTTCAGTAGTAAATCTATTCCAGAAATAAATGTTTCGAGAGGTAGTGAAGTGTATTCAACAATTTGCAACCATCTACGTCTAATGGCAGTAATAACTAATTTATGTGGAATGTTGCTGAAAAGATTAATAACATCAAAACTAACAAAGGAAAAATTATGAGGGATCTTGAAATCATTTACGCGATCTACTAAACTGTATAATGTTTCCAAAAATGGGTAATTAGTAACATTTTTTTAAATTTTGGGAAAAGAATTTAGATAAATTATAATAAGGTGAATCAATGTATGAAACTATAGGTCTGAAAAGGCAGTTAGATTTTTGTATTTTGGGAAGGCAATAGAATTTGGGTACTAGAGGGTGTTGGAGTTTTAACTTTAGGGCGGTAGAATTGTTGATGTGACCTTTTTTTCCAAAAGATGTATTTAAAAGCTTGTCTATGATGGTAATTGTTCGGATTACTCGGTAACTCCTCATACATTGTTTTGCCTTCTAGGATGTTCATTGCTTCTTTTTCATAATTATCTCTTAATAGAATTACTGAAATATTTTCTTTATCAGCTTTACATAAAATTAATTGGCTATTCTCTTTTAGAAAGGGACATAAATGCTGCAAAAACATAAGAGAATGAGACAACATGAATTAAGCGTCACTCATCATAGAAGCCGAAGTTTCCAAACTATTGTCCAACATTCCATTGAAAACTCACATAATTTTACCTTTGAAACCCAATATTTTATATAGAGAGAATTGTATCTTTACAAGACTTTTTTCTGAAAGCAGTTTAATCTTTTTGAATTCGTCCAATAGTGTTAATAATGATCAGATCACAATATCATTCATGACTCGTATCTAAATTTTTTAAACCTGATTAAAAACAATCAATCCTAATAATTTTTGAATATGTATATATATATATATACATGTATATGTGTTATAATATATGCACATCCATATATGTGCTTATATGTATGTTTTTGTATATACACTATATACATGCACTCACGTATATGTTCGTGTATATAATTGTAGATACATTAATATATAGATATGTGCATATGTATGTATGAGTATGTAGTTTGCATATACATGTGCATGTATATATATATACATAATATTTCTCAACATTTACTAAAGCAATATTTCCTCTTTTTTTCGTAAATTACCAATACAAGAGCCATAAAAAATCATTTTTGCCAAGAATTCCGTACATTGTCCCTTACATCTGGCCGACAGAAGGCCGACAGAACTCCATATCAGTGTGTTTAAGTCTTATGTAGTCGTAACATCTACAAATATCTCCAAAAAATTGAGTGTTTTTAACAAAAAAATATTGTGATATGGATATATAAATTATTACAGGTAAATAATTTTTGCTTCTCAATTTTATATAAACCTTTTTTAGTTAATTCTTATTACTCTTTACACCGGTACATAATCCATTCCTTTATAAAAAAAAATCTAATTAATCTGTATTGACCATCATTAATCAATGTTAATCAATATTTTAAAAACATTGTATTTGACAGAATAAACTGATGATGGAACGTACCTAGTTTCGGAACGTCGTTATTAAACATCTTCAAAAAACAAATTGTTTTTTTATTATTGGATTTACTGTTCGGAAGAAACCATCAATGTATTGAAAAAATCCAGGACTTATCTATTGAATATATGTGTATGTATATATGTGTGTACTAATATATGTATGTGTATGTTGTTGGTATATAATATTTGTATATGTGATGTTTTGTACTTTGGGTATACATTTGTATAAATGAGTATGTATATATATGTACATATATTTTTAATTATAACAATTTAAAACAAATCTTATAACAAACCATCTCATTCATAGAATATTTTTTCTCCTAACGACATCTATTTTTCAAGTGGACCCTAAGCCTTCCTTTCCTATCTGATTGCGTGCCTATTCAATTTCAAGTGGTTTTCAAGTGGTTAGAGAATGCGGACACGACGACCGTTGGTGTGGCAGAGGACAGTATATCGAGCGACTTGTAATGGATAACAGAAAATGCTAATTTAAGTTTCCATATTTTAAATTTTAAATTATAACACACTGATGATGAGACAAACCTAGTCTCGAAACGTTTGTGAAAATTATTATTTAATAAATTAGTGCAAAAAAGAGTGTTGTTTGTTCATATCTCCAAATTAATATAGAAATAATATATATATTATATAATATATATAATATATATATATAAATAAAAAAGTCGGGTTTTCCTTCCTGACGAAATAACTCCAGAACGCGCGAACTGATTTCGACAATTTTGCATTCGTTGCAAAGGTCTCAGGCTCCGCAAGGTTTATAGCTAAGAAAATTAGTTGTGCATGCATCGTGCCTTATATGATGTACACGCACTGAATTTCACCATTCAATCAAAAATTTCTGGCGATTTGGTGACATACCAATGATTCCGACTTATCTTCCGTTTGACTTCAAACGATTGTAATTTCCAGTTTGCCTTGCGTTTGCAATAACAAGTCGCACGGCCAATCGCTTAGTGTTTGCGGGATAAATTTCAAATAGATTATTTATGGCAGACAGTTATACGTTGCCTGTTCATGAGTTGGAAAACCATCCGCTTTGTTTGTGTTAACGTCAGACCAAAAAACAAAAAATGTGGTTTACCAAAGAGCACTTCAATGAAACGGATAATTTGCGGATTCACTTTCATTTTTTTAGAGAAGTTCAACTAAAAAACACTTCATTTTTGTAATCGAAAAATTCATTACTGTTGTATAATAAAATCAAATTTTTCCTTTTCAAATATAAAACAAACAAAAAAAATCTTTATCTTTCTCACGAAACCATCTGGTGGCGAAACGGAGTTTGTCGGGTTTGCTAGTATATATATATATATATATATATATATATATATTAAATGCCGATATTTCTGAAGTGTATGCGATTCAGGCAGTTACTCAAAGTATGTTTAGTCAACGTTGAAATATATTTCTCTAAGTCGGCGATAAATTATCAAAAATGTAACAAGTTTTATTTAATTTGGTAAAAGTTTTGAACTTTTATGAGATTTACTTCGTTAGACGTCCAGGTGTTCAGCGGAAAATGTATTATTGTTACCAAATAAAACAGACAGATATGGAATATAACTATATGCTTCTATCTGAATTAATATTTTGATATATGAGCCGGTCCTGAGGTCCTTAGCGCCCGCATGCAACTTTTTTTATAGCGCCCCCCCCCCCTAGTTTTACTGTTTTAACAATAAAAATGTCAAAAATGTCAATAAATTATATAATTATTTACATATTTTTTATCAATTAATATTTAATTATTCTGTATTTAGTACACAAAAAATAGATATAATCTAAAAGCCAATTAAATACATTGTTAAAATGGGTTGATTATAATCAAATTTTTAAATTTTCAATTATTTTTAACGTATGTGTTATATTAATATTTGGGTTTTGAAACCTTTTACTTATTTTTATGCAATTTATTCTATTGAGCAACCAAGAGAGCTAAGAAAGACTAGACTATATTTCATATTGGATTTTTAAAATTTTAATTTAATTTAAATTGTCATTATTTACAATATTCAAAATTGCGTCGTAAACTTCTCCTTATTGATATCTTAAGAGCCGAATTGTATTTACCCTTGCTTACCCGTCATATTCAGAGTATCAGAAATTTAAAGTTAAATTTTTAACGTATTTTAGAAGTATTGTTCAAAAATCAGTAAAAAGTGCAAAGAAATTACACATTTCTTGAACTATATTGAAAAAAAAAAACTAATTATGTTTGATATGTATTATTTCTGCATAGTAAATAATTATTAAATTTAGAGTCTGGACACCACTAGGTATAAAAAAAGCCTTAAGATTTTTGTTCAAAAGTAAATTTTTCTTCCATTTTTCATATTTGTTCCATTTCCTTAACCCTTAACCCTTAACTACGCATGCCTTCAACATTCAAAATTGATCAGATGCGAAATATTCGCAACAAAAACAAAGTTTCAATTCAATTTTTCGGAATGAACATGCAATTTTCTAAGCACTGACTTTCCATTTTTTTTTTTTCGATTATAATTTGTTTAAACTAAATCAGCTTGCAATATTTCGTCAATAATGCCCAATAATTAATTTAATCTCTCGCAGGTTTGCGCTTATGAAATTGAACAATAGATAATTTCCTTTTCGATTTGACGGTAACTTCAAACAAAGAAAAATTGAATAAGTAGATTAAGTAATAAACAGAGCTGTTATTTACTAATTTGCAGAGTTATTAATCGGTTAATTGTTTCTACTGATATCACATTGCAAAATAAATATGCTTTTTGTGTCTCCGTATCCCTAAGTTAGATTGTTTATTATAATTTATTAAGTATTCTAGATTTTATATAAATAATGAAAAATATAAAAATATCAATAAATTTAATTTCCAAAACTCGTTTGGGCGCCCCCTAAGGCTTGCGCCCGCATTTTTTGCATGCATCGCATGCAAGGCAGGACCGGCCTTGTATATATATATATATATATATATATATTTATATATATATATATATATATATATATATCGTATATACATACTATATATATCTATATATATATATAAATCTCGTGTCACGATGTTGGTTCGCGATGGACACCCAAACTACTGGACCGATTTTAAATTTTAATGGCTCATCGGGTGCACATATATCCAACTTAGGTTATAGGAAATTTTGAAAAGTAAATTTGAACTATAAATATATAATTTTTATAAATTTCTAAAAATTTTGACAGAAAATGACCAAAAAAAAACAAAACACTAAAATGACAAATGTCAAAATTAAAGGAAATTTGGATATATAATTTTTGAAAAAAAAATTGACATTTCAAAAAATAAAATTCAAAAACATGTACATATATAGAAATATCCAACATTTATATCCAAATTTGATGAAATGCTACATTGAAAATCACTGTTTATAGTTTTAAATCTAATTAAAAATCAATGCTTAAAAATTTAAATAAATGTTGACAGAAAAAAAAAATTAAATGTCATCTGTCAATATTTATGAAAATAATTATATAAATAGATTTATGATTTAGATTTAATTGATTAGCTTACCAAATTATTTCAAATATATATATAGATATATACAACATTTATATCCAGATTAGATTAAATGCTATATTCAAAATCACAATTTATAGTTTTAAATCTAATTAAAAGTCAATGTTTATAAATTTGAATAAATGTTGACATGAAAATCGTCAAATGTCATTTGTCAAAATTTATGAAAATAATTATATAAATAGATTTACAATTTATATTTATTTGATTAGCTTACCAAATTATTTCGGATACCAAAACTTCATCAAAACCTTATAGATCAGAGATCACAATAAAAAAGCGACATATTGAAGTTAAAATTAATCATAAACAAAAATTTGACATTTTACAAAAAAAAATGTTTAACGACTTCAATAAGAAACAAATAAATTAATTATTCCATGTTATATTGCCGAACAAATTATAGATACAGCACAATATTGTAAAATAAATATCATACATTAATTTTCGACCAAAAAGAAAATATTTTGACATTTACAAATATACTGCATATTGAATATATGAAATTGACATTCACTATTTTCAATTAAATGAAAATGTCAAAAATCAAATATTTATATAAAAATTGTATATTCAGATGAAGATACTGATTTGTTAATTTAGACTGAAACCTGATTTATTCATTAATTTTAAAAAAAATTGACATAAACAAAATTAAAATAAACAAAACACCTGCATCATGCGTTGGAATTAATTATCGAAGTGTAAAGAAATTTGTGTAATTAAAATAAAATATTATTATTATATGAGTTGAGATAAATTTTGATTGCCATCGCAAACGTTAATCATACAGAAAATTGTAACCTCTTAAATGGAATAGTACAATCTGAAGGTATCATTGCAATCTGACAAAAACAAACTAGACAAACTAAATATTATATCATATTATATTAAATTTCGATCCAAAAGAAAATATTTTGACAGTTGTAATTAATTTGAAATCAAATGCAAATGTCAAAAATCAGATCTTTATGTAAAAAAATATTTATTTCCACAATATTCCCGTGTTGAATTTGCACTTTTTTATGAATTTAACAAGCATCCCTAGTAGAAACGAATCGTGGCGCAATATTGTACTTTTTATGGGCTCTATATTGTTTACCAATATTGCTATAATATTATTCTGTTAACATTTTCCCATATAAATCCAATATTAAAACCAATATAGGCCCCATATAAAACCAATATTGATAAACAATATTAAAATCCCATTCAAAACTAATATAAGCCCAATATTGAAAACCAATATAATATTAATATAAATAAACAATATTTACCCTACATAAAAAACCAATATAAGCTCAATATAAATAAACAATATTTACCCCAAATTCAAAATTATTATTTAACCCACATTTAAAAATATTATTTAATTTAAATAGAAAAACAGTATTTAACTCATTGATAATAAAAGTTTATTTATTCTAAATGAATACATACATTTTTAAATAGTTTATGTATTGAATCTTAATAATTTTATTAACAATTTACACATTATTTTATAATAATGAGATATAGAACAATCAAAATATTTTCAGTCATTATAATAATTTGGAGGATCTTAATGGTAAATCATAATCCCATCTTTGTTAATCCTATCGCCTTAATTGTCTATTTATAAGTATTTTAATTAGTGATGGAAATTCTTATATTATTTGGATATTTTCACACATATTTGACATTTTCTTGCATTCGATCACGATTACACCTGAAATAAGATAAAATATATTAATATTTATAGCATATTTCTGTAATATATTGATTTTATAAACTCATCATAAATTCAATTACTTAGCTTTTAATAAAAAAAACATTTCTGGCATTGTAGTTTATTGAAAACTATTTTCTAGAACTCGATCACAGTTAAATCTGAAATAATTAAAAATACAGTAAATATAAAATTTTAACATTAATTTAAAACAGTACAATTATAATTTTAAATTAAAACAAAAAACTGTTGATGGAAATACGAATATCAAATATTCAAAAGCGATAATAAATTATTGAAAAGTCTGCATTTAATAAGTTTGCTAATATTTTTATTACCTTTATCAAATCCATTTTTGCTATGTGATAGTTTTTATATTACAGCTGATTTTACATCCATTTCAATTTAGTCAATCTAGAATATATAAAACACATCATTGTTTACTAAATATGTATGTTGATTTATATAATATAAGTAATAAATATACTTACGTACTTTAACCATAAAATTTTAATTATAAACTGTTCACAAAATATGTTCTTAGCCAATTATTATTTGATATCATAGATCATTTTATTTTTCACTAAATATTCACATTTTTCCAGACTTACTATATATTATGAATATTTTTTAATATTATAATAAATTCTAAATTCAACAAGAATTGCTAAATGCACTGCGTAACGAATTTCATACTATTGAAAAATGCGAGGCTCTGCGCGTTGTTCGTTGGGGATGCAATAGACTTAGAGCATTGTTAATCAAAGGGCGGTTCTAACATATTTTTATGTATTTTGATGTTTTTGTATCATTTCATGTTACGAAGTATACGCTCATTAATTTGTCGTTATTAGTTTATTCAGTGTAGTAGTCAGTAAAGTATATACATAACTCCCTTTTCATTCATTTCAATATGAGAGAGTTAGTAAATTCAAAACAAAATATTCAAAACAAAATTAATAAAATTGCTATTAATTATAATTATATCAAATATGTTTACATTTAGAAAATTTTTAATGTTTATATTTATTATTAATTTTTTTTCTGAATTATATTAAATAAATTTTATCTTCACAAAACAAAGTTAATATAACACTTAATTTATTTTACGTTTTGGGCTTATGGATTCTTTCCTTCTTCAAGAACTAACCAACAAAGATTTTTTATAATCACACTCTTCTTGTATGTACACAATAATAAATTGAAAAAAATCTTCTTTTGCCTTTAAATTAATTTTTTAATCAAGCTTTTACTCTTGAATAACATTAATATAAATAATAAACCAGTAAGTAATATAAATAATAATTGCTATTGAAAAGAATGTAAAAATATGTAATTAAAACAAAATTGCAATGACATAATATTAGTTCATAAATCACTTATAAAATTGCTTCGGCTACAACTGCTATATATTCAGGTATATGCGTAGGGTCCTTTTACGAAGGCCAAAGGACGAAAAGAAAGAGACATCGTACACGAAGCAACCACATGTTCACCATATGCATACATGTATAGCATACACCATATATAACATGCAATTTCAAAATGTTATTATTCTAAATGAATAAATATAAAACGTCTAAATTTATAAATATAAATCCATATATTACTAGTAGATATAACAGATTCAAATAATATTAATACATACCAAACCAGGAAAAAACAAATTTAAGCAAGTCTTGTGGATAACCACAAAATTTCATTATTTAACTTTTATTTTATTCGAAGTTTTGATTTTTTTTCTCGCTGTACTGACATATTTAAGTTTGTTATATATTCTACTACTATACTTTTGTACTACTACAATCTTGTATAATTTTGCTTTAGAATTTGCTAACTTACTGAATGATGACATACATACAATGTCAAAACATACATATAATATAGTTAAAATATCTATTGATTTTTTTAACGTCCCGTTGGGTAGTTATAGTAATGGAACGAAAATCGAAATCGATATTCGAAATCGAAAATGAAAATTTTTCATATCTTCACGTTTAATAATGGATTTTTTGGCACTAATTGATGATTTAAAATTGATTATTTTCTTGACCAATGTAAATGTTATTTATTTCCCAAGTTCGATAATAAAGAAAAAATAAATGTGAATATAATATTTACAATTTATATTGAATTCATATAAAATTTATATCAAACTGTTAATTACGATCGAGCTGATCAGTGATTAGCTATGTATTAGCTAAGATATTATCAATGAGTTAAATTCTGTTTTTATATGAATTAAATAATATTTTTAAATGTGGTTAAATAATAATTTTGAATTTGGAGTAAATATTGTTTATTTATATTAATCTTATATTTAATTTAGCTTTAATCATGATTTTGGTGCTAATTAATTATTTAAAGTTAATTTTTTTCGTAACCCTTATAAAGACCACATATTTCCAAGTTCGATAATACTAAAGAAACGAATCGTGGTTGCCCAGAAAAAATGCATAACCCCCACATTTAAAATTTATATTGAATTTATAAGAAAAATGTATCAAACTAATAATTGCGATCGAGCATATGACTTTTTAAAAGATTTAATCATGATTTTGGTGCTAATTAATTATTTAAAGTTAATTTTTTTCGTAACCCTTATAAAGACCACCTATTTCCCAAGTTCGATAATACTAAAGAAACGAATCGTGGTTGCCCAGAAAAAAAATGCATAACCCCCACATTTAAAATTTATATTGAATTTATAAGAAAAATGTATCAAACTAATAATTGCGATCGAGCATAT
This sequence comes from Ctenocephalides felis, assembly GCF_003426905.1. Classification (NCBI taxonomy): domain Eukaryota; kingdom Metazoa; phylum Arthropoda; class Insecta; order Siphonaptera; family Pulicidae; genus Ctenocephalides; species Ctenocephalides felis. The sequence goes on from NW_020539481.1 coordinate 10,922, forward strand.
GACTTTTTAAAAGATTTAATCATGATTTTGGTGCTAATTAATTATTTAAAGTTAATTTTTTTCGTAACCCTTATAAAGACCACATATTTCCCAAGTTCGATAATACTAAAGAAACGAATCGTGGTTGCCCAGAAAAAAATGCATAACCCCCACATTTAAAATTTATATTGAATTTATAAGAAAAATGTATCAAACTAATAATTGCGATCGAGCATATGACTTTTTAAAAGCTTTAATCATGATTTTGGTGCTAATTAATTATTTAAAGTTAATTTTTTTCGTAACTCTTATAAAGACCACATATTTCCCAAGTTCGATAATACTAAAGAAACGAATCGTGGTTGCCCAGAAAAAAAATGCATAACCCCCACATTTAAAATTTATATTGAATTTATAAGAAAAATGTATCAAACTAATAATTGCGATCGAGCATATGACTTTTTAAAAGCTTTAATCATGATTTTGGTGCTAATTAATTATTTAAAGTTAATTTTTTCGTAACCCTTATAAAGACCACATATTTCCCAAGTTCGATAATACTAAAGAAACGAATCGTGGTTGCCCAGAACAAACTACGATTATGCCCTCATTTAAAAATTATGTATAGTACGTGTAAATATAAAATTAGAAATGTAAATCAGATGGGAAACATGTTTTTTATTTGTAATGAACTATATAAAACAGTTCTCACATGAATTTGCCAAATTTTCCATAATTTAGAAAACAAATATTGTCCGGTCCATCCAAAGACAAGATTCGAATATTGCGCCACGATCTTTTTGCCCTCTAGCCACGATACATTTCTACTAGGGATATAATATATTCATTGATCACTTAAAATAATTATTAATTTATAATAAATAAATATTGACGTATTTGACATGACAAAAGTATAATAAACAAAACGCTATGATGCGAGTGAATTAATTTTTGAAGTATGAAATGTCAAATAATTTTGAAAATTATAACAAGTTTTTAACTATTTGTCAGAAAGAATATATTTTATTACAAATTCATACCCATATCAAGCACCAAAGTAATAAATACTATTTATAAAATGACATATTATTTATAGACAATATGATTTTAATGCATATTTTAATTATATGTTTTATATAAATATCAAATAAATATATTTATGTTTCACTTGATTTCAATGAAAATAATTCAATGCCAAAATAAAGAGTATACATCTAAAATTATAGTCTAAATATTACAATTTTGATAAATAATCATCCATTATTTTACAGTACAAAAATTGATAAAAAATTAATAAAAGTGCCAAAAATCAAACATTTTATAGATTTGGACTCGGATTTCTCAGAACTTTATCCATGTTAGTTTCAGGGATAGTATAAATATCAATTTGCAGTCGAAAATTTATATGATAAGTGATTAAAACTTTAAGATCACAATAAAAAAGCGACATATTGAATTTAACATTAATCATAAACAAAATTCTGACAGTTCAAAAAAAATGAATTTTTAACGACTTCAATAAGATACAAATAAATTAATTATTCCAAATTATGTTATAGGCAATATTGGCAATCAAATTATAGATATAAATTATATCATATTATATTAAATTTCGAACCAAAAAGGAAATATTTTGGCATTTAAAATTTAGTGCATATTGGATATGTGAAATTGACATTCAATACTCTTAAATTGAATGCAAAAGTAAACAATCTGATATTTATATAAAAATTATATATTTAGATAATGGTACTGCGATGATTCAGACTAAAATCTAATTTATTCATTGATTAGAAATATTTCACTATTTGACATAAATAAAATTAAATAAACAAAGCACTATGATGCGTTCGAATTAATTATCAAAATGTAAAGAAATTCGTGTAATAGAAATATAACATTATTATTAATATATCATGTATATTATAAGAACTTCTGCAATGCGGAAAAATATTTTTGATGGCAAAACAGCGTTTGCCGGGTCATTCTCTTGTGTACATGAGACAACATGAACTAAGTGTGGTCCACCATAAACAAAAAAATTTCAAAAGTACCCTAGTACAACACTCTATAGAAAACGCCCATTCATTTAATTTTACTCCAAAGATTTTATATCATGGAAGTTGCATCTTTAGGAGATTATTCGCGGAGAGTTGTCTTATTCTCATGAATGTTTCTAACAGTGTCAACATTAGATCAGATCACAACCTATTAAATGATTCATATTAAATTTTTTACACCTTTTGACAAACAATTAATATCGACTTCCTTTTAAGTTCAATAATTTAAGTATTTACACCCTAACATGAAAAAAACACACACATACAATCTCACAGTTCTCGTTTCAAGTGTTTACACGTGTTACATATGAACCACCAAATAGAGTTAGTTCGTTTCCAAAAGCCAATAGTATAACATCGAATACAATATTATTTGTTTTCAAATAATAATTTAAAAAAAAAGACAACACTTTTAGTAATTTTGATTTACAAAAGTTAACTATTCGGCGGAAAAATAACTCACAAATTCATTTTTTGTCAAAAATTCTTGTTTAGTGAAAAAGTGCTAACGTATATTCAAACATACAGGTAATTAATTCAATTTTATCATTAATCCTTTCTTAAAAAATTTTTCCATAACTTCGAATCGGTTGATCCGTGCGCCCGAAAACGTGAACGAAAAAATGCGGACAACAAAACACACACACACATCCATTTTTTCTGAAGTATGCCAAAATGTTCAGAAACCTTCAAAACGTCGAGAAATGCAAACATTTTCAATTTAAACTAGTAAGTGCTTTTTGAATTGCGCGACGAGTGTATTCTACACATCTTATGTGTATGTTCATAAGAAATTTGTGATTTTTTTTTAAATTAGATTTTTTGATAATTTAGATTTTTTTTCAAAATTTTGAATTTTTTTCAGAAGTTTGAAATTTTTTGGAATTTAAAAATAAAACGTTTTTAAAAATATATTAATATTTTTAAAAATATTCGATTTTCTGAAAATTTCGAAATATTTTGAAATTTTTGTAAGAAATCGATTTTTATTAAAAATTATAAAAATAAAATTGTTTAAATATAATTTTCTTTTTGACGAAATGACGAAAAATTTCGTAAAAATTTGAATTATTTGAATCTTTGAATTTTTCAGAAAAATTAGATTTTTTTTTTGAAAATTTTCAAAATTACGAAATTTTCTGTAAAAGCATTTTTTGCATACCGTCTACTCAAGCAAAATATTTCAATTAATTTTCAATCTGATGATCCCTTTTTATACCCTTTGCCCTCCATACTTCTAAAACGGCAAAAAAGCCTTTTGCAAAAACGCTCGCGATCGAGTACGAACCGAATGATTTTTTAATCATACAAATCAAAGGACAAAGGACTTTTGTTTGAGAACCATATACGTAGATTTTAAAATTAAAAATCTTGGTACGGAACCCCAAAAAATTGACACAAAATATGTACGCATATTAAAATCTCTACAAAATATCTGATAATTTGATGTGCATATGTCTAATGAATTTTTGACCGCCAAATGGCATTTTTAAATTTTTTTATCGTAACATTATAACCGCTAGACCTGCCTTTCGAAAAATTTGAACAGTTCGTTATTTGATCAATATAAATAAAATGGTTTTTAAATTATTCAAATCGGACACTTCGTTCGCTCAAAAACTGAATTACTATTTTGGCTCTTTTTGCCCCGTATCTTCGAAACGGTTAGACCTGTCTATGCCTGAAACTAATCAACACGTCTCCTTATCAATACGAATCGAATGGTTTTTAAATTATTCAAATCGGTTGATCCGTGTTACCAAAATCGTCTACGAAAATTTGTATCCGCACACACACATACATACACATATTCATATTCGTTGCTGACATATGGTATCTCCATATAGGCTTATGCTCTCAAACTCAAAAATCAAGGAGAACGGCAGGACCTATACATCGACTGAGTGCTCTAAGAATTGCTTGCGCATTTCGCACAATATCGAAGGAAGCAGTGTGCGTCATTTCAGAAACTCTGCCTCCCTTATGCTTAGCAGAGGAAAGGCGGACAATTTACCATAGAAGACATCACAACTGAGTCCTGAAGAGTTGAGATTAGAAGAACGGCAGAACAGCATTTACCGATGGCAGCAACTGGGATGGCAGCACTGGGACATTTCCTTCGCTATACAAAAAACATACACCCACACATACATTTCTATATCCTCACCCCACGAAGTAATGCCTAATGGCGGTTTCCGTGGGGACCAGAGGCAAGGGCAAAGCGGTGGTTTTAGTCGGTATTATACCCGGGCGGTATTGAGTCCGACATACCCAGACTATAACCTGTAAATAAACATACACACCACAAGCTGGCATCAAGAGGTAAAATCATACACAAACCATCAGTTTTTTTAGGTAGGTCCCAAATGTACAGAAATCAGAAACCTTTGAAACGTGAAGATATATAAAAATGTTAATTTTCGATTTTTTTGCGATTACTATAATTTATCCTGCGGAAGATTCCTATTATTGCTTTCAGTCAGCGCCCTACATTAATATGGTCTGCAGGCAGCATTGCTTTTAATGTGTCAAAAGCAAGTTTTTTTATTCGATTTATTTTAATACTGTTACTATTACTTGTACACAGATAGGTTACTTTGTTTGTTGTTTTGATATAGCCGGACATAAGTTTTACGAACTGTAATTAAGCTCGTTGGGTGCGGTTTTGACCAATTTGTGGGTTGTGGCAATGCTTTTACGGCGGTTGCAAGGCTAAACACGTAAAGAAAAATCTAATTGAACTAAGACAAAATAGGAAAAAGAAAGGAAAAGAAAAAGCAATACAAGATAAAAAAGATTTCACAATTGGTATCATAATTCGGTGAATAATTCTCTTTAGTGTAAAATGGATCAAGTGCCATTATGACGATTAGTGAAGTTATGTTAGTTAAATGGGCATCATGCCTTAAGGCAAATTGCTCAAACTTCCGAAAATATTCAATTCCCGTAGCGAAATAAATATTCCAAATAAATAATAAAATAACAATTGTTAAAATGTTTCCAAATAAATTATTATTAAACTGTAACATTCATTATTCATATTTTATAGACGCAAATACAAGAGCTTGTAAATAGAACAACGATCTTTAAAAAAAAATAAAATAAACAAAATCTAATCAAACCGACGTAGAATGAAGGATTTTATCTCACATTTCTACGAATTACATAGAATTGCAAAAATAAAATTATTTATTTCAAACATATAAGTAAGCTTTATAATTTTTGAAATTTAAATTAAAAAAAAATTAACTTCCGAAGGAGAAGTTCGTTCTCGCCAAAAATCCAATTTGCTAATTTTATGTTTTCTCGACGTTTCCAAGCCATTCTGCATCGAATGAGACCAAATTTGGAAAGAGAATGCGTGTGAGTATATGTGTGTGTATGTATGGATATGTATAGTTGGATAGGTTGTGTGTATGTGAGCCGATTTTTGACTTTTCCTCGACGTTTTCTCAGAAACGCTGAACAGATTTCAAAAATTTAAAAGCCATTCCACCAAGCCACCAAGAGGGTTTGCACGATCAAGTTTTTTTGTAATTAGCAAAAAAGTGTAAAAACACAATTCTGAATCGATTTTAAAAATTTTAAATCGTTCAAAAGGTATGGTTGGTAATCGTGCTGATTAGTTTTTGGTAACGATCGGCCGGCCAGTGTCCTTGTAATTAACTGTTGAAAAATTTTTTTCCTCGATTTTTATGTTTTTTTCTGACGTTCGATATCATACGAATGGTCCTATACACCATTCAAAAATATTACGACTATACGCCAAATCGTTTAGTTTTTCAAAATTCATCAAATATTGAAAAAATACTAGCGTTTTGACGTAATTTCTACTAATTTTGAGACCACGAGACCTACCGATTTTTGTAAAATTCGACTTAATCACTATGAATTGTCATTTAGCTATTTAAAGTTTTCGCTTTCACTAAGAACTTATGTATGTCATTTCCTAAAAAGATTCTTCGAACAAACTTAATAAATGTATTGTATTAATTATTCAACCCCTTTTAGTAGATCTATAAAATTTTATGATGTTTGTTTAGGTCTGAACTTTAGACCATGAAATCTATTGCCATGTTTTATGAAAACATATTTTTCAATACTTCAATTAACTTTTATAATTAAACCTCATCTCAAAGGCTTATCATATTTTGAAGAGATCGTTTTCACTACAAACTCTATTGTAATGCAAGGTTTATCCAACTTTTATATATATTCCAACGAGCAAATCTGAGAACAATGACCAACTTTGAAATAATAAATGTATTATAACTAACTGTTCGACAATTAGATTTGACTTTTACTTACTGCTGCGCCAGGCTTCATTGGGGTGCATCCCGGCAATGGTGTGACCACAATGGCCACCAGTTTCTGTTTGCCAAAATGTGTCGACAATTGAACATTTCTCTTTTTCCGACTGTTTTTTAGTACCACATCCACGCTTTCAGGATTGATGGTTCTCCCACTACCAAGAACCTACCAGAAAATATAAAATAGTTGTAGATTATCTGAA
>NW_020539482.1:0-29307 GCF_003426905.1 Ctenocephalides felis
AAACGAATCGTGGCGCAATATTGTACTTTATATGGGCTCTATATGTTTACCAATATTGCCTATAATATTATTCTGTTAACATTTCCCATATAAATCCAATATTAAAACCAATATAGGCCCCATATAAACCAATATTGATAAACAATATTAAAATCCCATTCAAACTAATATAAGCCCAATATTGAAAACCAATCAAATCGTAATATAATAAACAATATTTACCCTACATAAAAAACCAATATAAGCTCATATAAATAAACAATATTTACCCCAAATTCAAATTATTATTTAACCCACATTTAAAAATATTATTTAATTTATATAGAAAAACAGTATTTAACTCATTGATAATAAAAAGTTTATTTATCTAAATGAATACATACATTTTTAATAGTTTATGTATTGAATCTTAATAATTTTATTAACAATTTACACATTATTTTATAATAATGAGATATGAACAATCAAAATATTTTCAGTCATTATAATAATTTGGAGATCTTAATGGTAAATCATAATCCCTCTTTGTTAATCCTATCGCCTTAATTGTCTATTATAAGTATTTTAATTAGTGATGGAAATTCTTATAATTATTTGTGATATTTTCACACATATTTTACCCATTTCTTGCATTCGATCACGATTACACCTGAAATAAGATAAAATATATTAATATTTTATAGCAATATTTCTGGAATATATTGATTTTTATAAACTCATCATAAATTCAATTACTTAGCTTTTAATAAAAAAACATTTCTGGCATTGTAGTTTATTGAAAACTACTATTTTCTAAACTCGATCACAGTTAAATCTGAAATAATTAAAAAACAGTAAATATAAAATTTTAACATTAATTTAAACAGTACCATTTATAATTTTAAATTAAAAACAAAAAACTGTTGATGGAAATACGAATATCAAATATTCAAAAGCGATAATAATTATTGAAAAGTCTGCATTTAATAAGTTTGGCTAATATTTTTTATTACCTTTATCAAATCCATTTTTGCTATGTGATAGTTTTTATATACAGCTGATTTTACATCCATTTCAATTTAGTCAATCTAGATATATATAACACATCATTGTTTACTAAATATGTTGTTAGTTATATAAATATAAGTAATAAATATACTTACGTACTTTAACCATAAAAGTGTAATTTAATTATAAACTGTTCACAAATATGTTCTTAGCCAATTATTATTTGATAGCATAGATCATTTTATTTTTCACTAAATATTCCACATTTTTCCAGACTTACTATATATTATGAATATTTTTTAATATTATAATAAATTCTAAATTCAACATAATTGCTAAATGCACTGCGTAACGAATTTCATACTATTGAAAAATGCGAGGCCCTTCTGCGCTTTGTTCGTTGGGGATGCAATAGACTTAGAGCATTGTTAATCAAGGCGGTTCTAACATATTTTATGTATTTTGATGTTTTTGTATCATTTTATGTTACAAGTATACGCTCATTAATTTGCGTTATTAGTTTTATCAGTGTAGTAGTCAGTAAAGTATATACATAACTCCCTTTTCATTCATTTCAATATGAGAGAGTTAGTAAATCAAAACAAAATATTCAAAACAAAATTAATAAAATTGCTATTACTTATAATTATATCAAATATGTTTACATTTAGAAAATTTTTTAATGTTTATATTTATTATTAATTTTTTTTTCTGAATTATATTAAATAAATTTTATCTTCACAAAACAAAGTTAATATTCCACTTAATTATTTTACGTTTTGGGCTTATGGATTCTTTCCTTCTTCAAGAACTAACCCACAAAGATTTTTTATAATCACACTCTTCTTGTATGTACACAATAATAAATTGAAAAAAATCTTCTTTTGCCTTTAAATTAATTTTTTAATCAAGCTTTTACTCTTGAATAACATTAATATAAATAATAAACCAGTAAGTAATATAAATAATAATTGCTATTGAAAAGAATGTAAAATTGTAATTAAAACAAATTGCAATGACATAATATTAGTTCATAAATCACTTATAAAATTGTTTCGGCTACAACTGCTATATATTCAGGTATATGCGTAGGGTCCTTTTACGAAGGCCAAAGGACGAAAAGAAAGAGACATCGTACACGAAGCAACCACATGTTCACCATATGCATACATGTATAGCATACACCATATATAACATGCAATTTCAAAATGTTATTATTCTAAATGAATAAATATAAAACGTCTAAATTTATAAATATAAATCCATATATTACTAGTAGATATAACAGATTCAAATAATATTAATACATACCAAACCAGGAAAAAACAAATTTAAGCAAGTCTTGTGGATAACCACAAAATTTCATTATTTAACTTTTATTTTATTCGAAGTTTTGATTTTTTTTCTCGCTGTACTGACATCATTTTAAGTTTGTTATATATTCTACTACTATACTTTTGTACTACTACAATCTTGTATAATTTTGCTTTAGAATTTGCTAACTTACTGAATGATGACATACATACAATGTCAAAACATACATATAATATAGTTAAAATATCTATTGATTTTTTAACGTCCCGTTGGGTAGTTATAGTAATGGAACGAAAATCGAAATCGATATTCGAAATCGAAAATGAAAATTTTTCATATCTTCACGTTTAATAATGGATTTTTTGGCACTAATTGATGATTTAAAATTGATTATTTTCTTGACCAATGTAAATGTTATTTATTCCCAAGTTCGATAATAAAGAAAAAATAAATGTGAATATAATATTTACAATTTATATTGAATTCATATAAAATTTATATCAAACTGTTAATTACGATCGAGCTGATCAATGATTAGCTATGTATTAGCTAAGATATTATCAATGAGTTAAATTCTGTTTTTTATATGAATTAAATAATATTTTTAAATGTGGGTTAAATAATAATTTTGAATTGGAGTAAATATTGTTTATTTATATTAATCTTATATTTAATTTAGCTTTAATCATGATTTTGGTGCTAATTAATTATTTAAAGTTAATTTTTTTCGTAACCCTTATAAAGACCACATATTTCCCAAGTTCGATAATACTAAAGAAACGAATCGTGGTTGCCCAGAAAAAAATGCATAACCCCCACATTTAAAATTTATATTGAATTTATAAGAAAAATGTATCAAACTAATAATTGCGATCGAGCATATGACTTTTTAAAAGATTTAATCATGATTTTGGTGCTAATTAATTATTTAAAGTTAATTTTTTTCGTAACCCTTATAAAGACCACCTATTTCCCAAGTTCGATAATACTAAAGAAACGAATCGTGGTTGCCCAGAAAAAAAATGCATAACCCCCACATTTAAAATTATATTGAATTTATAAGAAAAATGTATCAAACTAATAATTGCGATCGAGCATATGACTTTTTAAAAGATTTAATCATGATTTTGGTGCTAATTAATTATTTAAAGTTAATTTTTTCGTAACCCTTATAAAGACCACATATTTCCCAAGTTCGATAATACTAAAGAAACGAATCGTGGTTGCCCAGAAAAAAATGCATAACCCCCACATTTAAAATTTATATTGAATTTATAAGAAAAATGTATCAAACTAATAATTGCGATCGAGCATATGACTTTTTAAAAGCTTTAATCATGATTTTGGTGCTAATTAATTATTTAAAGTTAATTTTTTTCGTAACTCTTATAAAGACCACATATTTCCCAAGTTCGATAATACTAAAGAAACGAATCGTGGTTGCCCAGAAAAAAAATGCATAACCCCCACATTTAAAATTTATATTGAATTTATAAGAAAAATGTATCAAACTAATAATTGCGATCGAGCATATGACTTTTTAAAAGCTTAATCATGATTTTGGTGCTAATTAATTATTTAAAGTTAATTTTTTTCGTAACCCTTATAAAGACCACATATTCCCAAGTTCGATAATACTAAAGAAACGAATCGTGGTTGCCCAGAACAAACTACGATTATGCCCTCATTTAAAAATTATGTATAGTACGTGTAAATATAAAATTAGAAATGTAAATCAGATGGGAAACATGTTTTTTATTTGTAATGAACTATATAAAACAGTTCTCACATGAATTTGCCAAATTTTCCATAATTTAGAAAACAAATATTGTCCGGTCCATCCAAAGACAAGATTCGAATATTGCGCCACGATCTTTTGCCCTCTAGCCACGATACATTTCTACTAGGGATATAATATATTCATTGATCACTTAAAATAATTATTAATTATAATAAATAAATATTGACGTATTTGACATGACAAAAGTATAATAAACAAAACGCTATGATGCGAGTGAATTAATTTTTGAAGTATGAAATGTCAAATAATTTTGAAAATTATAACAAGTTTTTAACTATTTGTCAGAAAGAATATATTTTATTACAAATTCATACCCATATCAAGCACCAAAGTAATAAATACTATTTATAAAATGACATATTATTTATAGACAATATGATTTTAATGCATATTTTAATTATATGTTTTATATAAATATCAAATAAATATATTTATGTTTCACTTGATTTCAATGAAAATAATTCAATGCCAAAATAAAGAGTATACATCTAAAATTATAGTCTAAATATTACAATTTTGATAAATAATCATCCATTATTTTACAGTACAAAAATTGATAAAAAATTAATAAAAGTGCCAAAAATCAAACATTTTATAGATTTGGACTCGGATTTCTCAGAACTTTATCCATGTTAGTTTCAGGGATAGTATAAATATCAATTTGCAGTCGAAAATTTATATGATAAGTGATTAAAACTTTAAAGATCACAATAAAAAAGCGACATATTGAATTTAACATTAATCATAAACAAAATTCTGACAGTTCAAAAAAAATGAATTTTTAACGACTTCAATAAGATACAAATAAATTAATTATTCCAAATTATGTTATAGGCAATATTGGCAATCAAATTATAGATATAAATTATATCATATTATATTAAATTTCGAACCAAAAAGGAAATATTTTGGCATTTAAAAATTTAGTGCATATTGGATATGTGAAATTGACATTCAATACTCTTAAATTGAATGCAAAAGTAAACAATCTGATATTTATATAAAAATTATATATTTAGATAATGGTACTGCGATGATTCAGACTAAAATCTAATTTATTCATTGATTAGAAATATTTCACTATTTGACATAAATAAAATTAAAATAAACAAAGCACTATGATGCGTTCGAATTAATTATCAAAATGTAAAGAAATTCGTGTAATAGAAATATAACATTATTATTAATATATCATGTATATTATAAGAACTTCTGCAATGCGGAAAAATATTTTTGATGGCAAAACAGCGTTTGCCGGGTCATTCTCTTGTGTACATGAGACAACATGAACTAAGTGTGGTCCACCATAAACAAAAAAATTTCAAAAGTACCCTAGTACAACACTCTATAGAAAACGCCCATTCATTTAATTTTACTCCAAAGATTTTATATCATGGAAGTTGCATCTTTAGGAGATTATTCGCGGAGAGTTGTCTTATTCTCATGAATGTTTCTAACAGTGTCAACATTAGATCAGATCACAACCTATTAAATGATTCATATTTAAATTTTTTACACCTTTTGACAAACAATTAATATCGACTTCCTTTTAAGTTCAATAATTTAAGTATTTACACCCTAACATGAAAAAAACACACACATACAATCTCACAGTTCTCGTTTCAAGTGTTTACACGTGTTACATATGAACCACCAAATAGAGTTAGTTCGTTTCCAAAAGCCAATAGTATAACATCGAATACAATATTATTTGTTTTCAAATAATAATTTAAAAAAAAAGACAACACTTTTAGTAATTTTGATTTACAAAAGTTAACTATTCGGCGGAAAAATAACTCACAAATTCATTTTTTGTCAAAAATTCTTGTTTAGTGAAAAAGTGCTAACGTATATTCAAACATACAGGTAATTAATTCAATTTTATCATTAATCCTTTCTTAAAAAATTTTTCCATAACTTCGAATCGGTTGATCCGTGCGCCCGAAAACGTGAACGAAAAAATGCGGACAACAAAACACACACACACATCCATTTTTTCTGAAGTATGCCAAAATGTTCAGAAACCTTCAAAACGTCGAGAAATGCAAACATTTTCAATTTAAACTAGTAAGTGCTTTTTGAATTGCGCGACGAGTGTATTCTACACATCTTATGTGTATGTTCATAAGAAATTTGTGATTTTTTTTTAAATTAGATTTTTTGATAATTTAGATTTTTTTTCAAAATTTTGAATTTTTTTCAGAAGTTTGAAATTTTTTGGAATTTAAAAATAAAACGTTTTTAAAAATATATTAATATTTTTAAAAATATTCGATTTTCTGAAAATTTCGAAATATTTTGAAATTTTTGTAAGAAATCGATTTTTATTAAAAATTATAAAAATAAAATTGTTTAAATATAATTTTCTTTTTGACGAAATGACGAAAAATTTCGTAAAAATTTGAATTATTTGAATCTTTGAATTTTTTCAGAAAAATTAGATTTTTTTTTTGAAAATTTTCAAAATTACGAAATTTTCTGTAAAAGCATTTTTTGCATACCGTCTACTCAAGCAAAATATTTCAATTAATTTTCAATCTGATGATCCCTTTTATACCCTTTGCCCTCCATACTTCTAAAACGGCAAAAAAGCCTTTTGCAAAAACGCTCGCGATCGAGTACGAACCGAATGATTTTTTAATCATACAAATCAAAGGACAAAGGACTTTTGTTTGAGAACCATATACGTAGATTTTAAAATTAAAAATCTTGGTACGGAACCCCAAAAAATTGACACAAAATATGTACGCAATATTAAAATCTCTACAAAATATCTGATAATTTGATGTGCATATGTCTAATGAATTTTTGACCGCCAAATGGCATTTTTAAATTTTTTTATCGTAACATTATAACCGCTAGACCTGCCTTTCGAAAAATTTGAACAGTTCGTTATTTGATCAATATAAATAAAATGGTTTTTTAAATTATTCAAATCGGACACTTCGTTCGCTCAAAAACTGAATTACTATTTTGGCTCTTTTTGCCCCGTATCTTCGAAACGGTTAGACCTGTCTATGCCTGAAAACTAATCAACACGTCTCCTTATCAATACGAATCGAATGGTTTTTAAATTATTCAAATCGGTTGATCCGTGTTACCAAAATCGTCTACGAAAATTTGTATCCGCACACACACATACATACACATATTCATATTCGTTGCTGACATATGGTATCTCCATATAGGCTTATGCTCTCAAACTCAAAAATCAAGGAGAACGGCAGGACCTATACATCGACTGAGTGCTCTAAGAATTGCTTGCGCATTTCGCACAATATCGAAGGAAGCAGTGTGCGTCATTTCAGAAACTCTGCCTCCCTTATGCTTAGCAGAGGAAAGGCGGACAATTTACCATAGAAGACATCAACAACTGAGTCCTGAAGAGTTGAGATTAGAAGAACGGCAGAACAGCATTTACCGATGGCAGCAACTGGGATGGCAGCAACTGGGACATTTCCTTCGCTATACAAAAAAAGACACATACACCCACACATACATTTCTATATCCTCACCCCACGAAGTAATGCCTAATGGCGGTTTCCGTGGGGACCAGAGGCAAGGGCAAAGCGGTGGTTTTAGTCGGTATTATACCCGGGCGGTATTGAGTCCGACATACCCAGACTATAACCTGTAAATAAACATACACACACACAAGCATGCATCAATTTTTTTCTTAGGTAGGCCAAAATGTACAGAAACCTTTGAAACGTGAAGATATATAAAAATGTTAATTTTCGATTTTTTTGCGATTACTATAATTTATCCTGCGGGAAGATCCTATTATTGCTTTCAGTCAGCGCCCTACATTAATATGGTCTGCAGGCAGCATTGCTTTTAATGTGTCAAAAGCAAGTTTTTTTATTCGATTTATTTTAATACTGTTACTATTACTTGTACACAGATAGGTTACTTTGTTTGTTGTTTTGATATAGCCGGACATAAGTTTTTACGAACTGTAATTAAGCTCGTTGGGTGCGGTTTTGACCAATTTTGTGGGTTGTGGCATGCTTTTACGTCGGTTGCAAGGCTAAACACGTAAAGAAAAATCTAATTGAACTAAGACAAAATAGGAAAAAGAAAGGAAAAAGAAAAAGCAATACAAGATAAAAAAGATTTCACAATTGGTATCATAATTCGGTGAATAATTCTCTTTTAGTGTAAAATGGATCAAGTGCCATTATGACGATTAGTGAAGTTATGTTAGTTAAATGGGCATCATGCCTTAAGGCAAATTGCTCAAACTTCCGAAAATATTCAATTCCCGTAGCGAAATTAAATATTCCAAAATAAATAATAAAATAACAATTGTTTAAAATGTTTCCAAATAAATTATTATTAAAACTGTAACATTCATTATTCATATTTTATAGACGCAAATACAAGAGCTTGTAAATAGAACAACGATCTTTAAAAAAAAATAAAATAAACAAAATCTAATCAAACCGACGTAGAATGAAGGATTTTATCTCACATTTCTACGAATTACATAGAATTGCAAAAATAAAATTATTTATTTCAAACATATAAGTAAGCTTTATAATTTTTGAAATTTAAATTAAAAAAAAATTAACTTCCCGAAGGAGAAGTTCGTTCTCGTCCAAAAATCCAATTTGCTAATTTTATGTTTTCTCGACGTTCCAAGCCATTCTGCATCGAATGAGACCAAATTTGGAAAGAGAATGCGTGTGAGTATATGTGTGTGTATGTATGGATATGTATGTATGGATAGGTGTGTGTGTATGTGAGCCGATTTTTGACTTTTCCTCGACGTTTTCTCAGAAACGGCTGAACAGATTTCAAAAATTTAAAAGCCATTCCACCAAGCCACCAAGAGGGTTTGCACGATCAAGTTTTTTTGTAATTAGCAAAAAAGTGTAAAAACACAATTCTGAATCGATTTTAAAAATTTTAAATCGTTCAAAAGGTATGGTTGGTAATCGTGCTGATTAGTTTTTGGTAACGATCGGCCGGCCAGTGTCCTTGTAATTAACTGTTGAAAAATTTTTTTCCTCGATTTTTATGGTTTTTTTCTGACGTTCGATATCATACGAATGGTCCTATACACCATTCAAAAATATTACGACTCTACGCCAAATCGTTTAGTTTTTCAAAATTCATCAAATATTGAAAAAATACGTAGCGTTTTGACGTAATTTCTACTAATTTTGAGACCACGAGACCTACCGATTTTTGTAAATATTCGACTTAATCACTATGAATTGTCATTTAGCTATTTAAGTTTTCGCTTTCACTAAGAACTTATGTATGTCATTTCCTAAAAAGATTCTTCGAACAAACTTAATAAATGTAATTGTATTAATTATTCAACCCCTTTTAGTAGATCTATAAAATTTTATGATGTTCGTTTAGGTCTGAACTTTAGACCATGAAATCTATTGCCATGTTTTATGAAAACATATTTTTCAATACTTCAATTAACTTTTATAATTAAACCTCATCTCAAAGGCTTATCATATTTTGAAGAGATCGTTTTCACTACAAACTCTATTGTAATGCAAGGTTTATCCAACTTTTATATATATCCAACGAGCAAATCTGAGAACAATGACCAACTTTGAAATAATAAATGTATTATAACTAACTGTTCGACAATTAGATTTGACTTTTACTTACTGCTGCGCCAGGCTTCATTGGGGTGCATCCCGGCAATGGTGTGACCACATGGCCACCAGTTTCTGTTTGCCAAAATGTGTCGACAATTGAACATTTCTCTTTTCCGACTGTTTTGTAGTACCACATCCACGCTTCAGGATTGATGGGTTCTCCTACACTACCAAGAACCTACCAGAAAATATAAAATAGTTGTAGATTATCTGAAATTTTAAACACATATACATAATACAGTATATATGCGCAAAAAAGTACTTGAACTAATGAAGAACGAGCTTTGAGAGTTTCCAGATAATACTGAAGATAAAATGGAACGACAAAGCGACAAATGTAAAGAACGGGAAAGAAAAGTACCCTACTGGACACTATTGTAAAAAAAAAGAAAAAAACTAGATCGAATTCTTGTTAGTAACAACGTGTTTTTCATATGATATTATCTAAAAAAAAATAGAAAGTCTGAAAGAACTAGGACGATGAAGATTGCAGATAAGCAATTATACGTAATTAAAAGCAGGAATACAAGACCGGCAGTTTCGACTCGATAGAAAGAAATAGTAGGGGGAAGTCCCGTAACCTCGGACGGCATCTAGTGCCGGTCTTTCTATTAAACACGTATTATTTAAGCGAGTAAAAATCTTTCTATTTCAAAATACAAGTGAAAGAGGCGCGTGGTGCACACACCTGCGGGATAATGCACCAAGACTCACATGTGACACACACGGCCACGGCGTGAGCAACCGTTTGCTGTTTTAGGCGCAAAATAACGGCGTCACTTAAATATCAATGGAAGTAATTCTAGTATATTTATGCTTTTACATTTCAGTGGCATTCAAAGATAAAAGTAGTACTCAATTGTTATCCGTAAAATGGTAGAATATCATTAGTTATTTTAAACAATTTTAGTAGGTACCGTAACGCCGGACGGCACCTAGTGCCGGACACTCTATTTAACACGTATTTAATAAACGAAAATGTCTGTCTCTTACAACCGTAAACTAAGTCGTTCCTTAACGCCGGACAGTAAACATATTTATATTTCTTGTGAAAACTGACGTAATTTATTCTAATTATTTAATTTTGTTCTGTATGAGTGCTATCGGTCATTACATAGCCCCATTTTTCGTATTTTCTAATCAAATAATGAAAAGCTTATGGTAAATACTCCAGCTGAGAGCATCGGTATAGCCCAGCCAAAAGGGTGGATAAATAGTGATTTTTTGCAACATCTAAGAATATTCGTCAAACACACATATTCAGACATTCCAGAGTGTGGAGATGGCTACATATGTGTTCAATGCTGGTTATTTTTGATTTATTTATAAATAACCTTAGGTGTTCGGCACTCGGGGACTTCCCCCTACTCTGTAGTCGACCAAACTCGATTTTATAAAAGAATACTAGAACTACACTCCACATTGATGTTTCACACAATAAATAAGATTATAACTGTGGTGACGAGGTAATTCGATTCATAAAAGGAGAATTCAATTAAACGATCAAACTAAGTCAAAACTTATGAAATAAAATGATAAAATGCTGCATTTGGAGCGTAAGTTTTTACATATAAGAGATATTTACCTTTTGAAAGGCCTACATAGGCTATTTGTAGTGTAAGCAATTGGACCCATATTTAGACAGGAGCGACTTCTTCAAGACATCATCAAAGGAAAAATAAATGGAGTGAAAGAACGGACAAAGAATAGAGAAGGTATATGCAATGTATAAAAATAAAAAAATAGGCGTAAATGAATTGTGCTGTTCTCATATGTCGGAGCAAACCACCAATAATAACTCCTTTCCAACGACAGATGACTGAATATGTTGTATGGAGATTAAATACGTTCTGTTACTGGTTAATATTTATTGACACTCAAGACAAGAATGAATACAAAATTTAATCGGTTTTCGGTAAAGTAAACGTCAACTGCGAACTATAGAAAATTCTCTGTATATATTTTATGTATACCTTTTTTATTGATAATAGTAGTAAATACGACAGAAAGGTTTTTCTGGCGGAATCATAGAATAATTTAGATAATGCTATTCTATGCCATTAGCATGTTTATGATTTAATAGAAAACGCTTGAATCACATAACTTATATAAACTAGAGTAATGTAACATAAAAAACTCCTCTTGTGGCGAATTGCCATAACTACGGCAAAACTCTTTAAGGAACACCATAATAATACAGAACGAGAAACTTTAATAACTAAATACGGGAAAAGAAAGTTTTCAAATAATAACAAAAAAACCACTAGAATTTGTGACACTAATTTTTTTTAACCATTGTCGCAAAACTTTCAAATTTATACAAAGATTTCAGAATTCAAATTCAAACTCAGAATTATAGCAAAATCAGAATACTTGCTTTCAAAGTAGAAAGGTTATGTCTCTTGACTGGTTCTTCCCCGAACTTCATCAAAGCTCTTATGGCGGTTGGTGCTGTGTAAAACTGGGTCACTTTGTATTTTTCAATAACCGCCCAATATCTATCGTTATCCGGATAAAATGGCGTCCCTTCAAACTGAAAAATAAGAAAATGAAAATGATTAGATAATGTGTCAAAACATATAGACGCACTAATTTTATACCATTTATCTTCTATATATATAAAAATAAGTCGGGTTTTTCTTCCTGACGAAATAACTCCAGAACGCACGAACCGATTTCGACAATTTTGCATTCGTTGGAAAGGTCTCGGGCTCCGCAAGGTTTATAGCTAAGAAAATTATGGTGCATGACATCGTGCCCTAATGCAAATTGCTGGAACTTCATGTACCGTAATTAAAAATTCTAATAATAAAAATAATTAACAATTGTTTTAAATAATTTCAAATAGATTATCTTCTATATATATAAAAATAAGTCGGGTTTTCCTTCCTGACGAAATAACACCAGAACGCACGAACCGATTTCGACAATTTTGCATTCGTTGGAAAGGTCTCGGGCTCCGCAAGGTTTATAGCTAAGAAAATTAGTGGTGCATGGCATCGTGCCCTAATGCAAATTGCTGGAACTGCACGCACCGTAATTAAAAATTCGAGTAATGACATTAGTGAGAATTATCACAATTATGCTTGGTTAAGTCAACGAGCAATTCTTGCCGCAAAGAATAATGATGTGTTCGCCCTGAATTTCAGCATTCAATCAAAAATTGCTGGCGATTTAGTGACATACCAATGATTTCGACTGGTCTTCCGTTTGACTTCGAACGATTGCAATTTCCAGTTCGCCTTGCGTTCGCAATAACAAGTCGCAAGGCCAATCGCTTAGTGTTTGCGGGATAAATTTCAAATAGATTATTTAGAAAATCATTGTTTTTTACATGGGCAGTTATGCGTTACCTGTTAACAAGTTGGAAAACCATCCGCTTTGTTTGTGTTAAAGTCAGACCAAAAAACAAAAAATGTGGTTTACCAAAGAGCACTTCAATGAAACGTATAATTTGCGGATTCACTTTCATTTACTTAGAGAAGTTCAACTAAAAACACTTCATTTTTGTAATCGAAATAAATTCATTACTGTTGTATAATAAAATCAAATTTTTTCTTTTCAAATATAAAACAAACAAAAAATTTATTCAATATTCTCACGAAACCATCTGGTGGCGAAACGGAGTTTGTCGGGTTTGCTAGTATATATATATATATATATATATATATATATATATATACGTATATCTATATATATACCTATATATATATATATATATATATATATATATATATGTATATATTTGATGGTAGAGTCCAAAAAGAAATAAATCTAGTGGTGTGTATAGCATCCTGTCTTAAGGCAAATTGCTGGAGCTTCTCGTACCGTAACGAAATGTTCGAAAAATATTAAATGTTTTCAAATAGATTATAGATTATTATAAATAAATACTGTTTTATTGTATTGTAACATTTATAAGAATTATATAAACTGAATTGCAAAGCTTAAACTATTTGTTTAAAGTATATTAGAACTTAAGTCAGAATTACAATTAAAATCTGAATTTTTTATATACAAAAATAATATTTCTTGAAAAAAAAAATGAAACAATTTTTTTCTATAAGCAATTATTTTGTTAAAACAAGCAGACATTTTTTTGGATTATTCAAATCGAACGCTTAGTTCTCTCAAAAACTGCCATTTTTTGCACATTTAGCTCTGTAACTCCGAAACCGCTAAACCTGCCTTTGCCAAAAACTAATCACGACTTATGCCCGTCATTACAAATTGAATGTTTTTTGGATCATTTAAATCCGATGCTTTAATCTCTCAAAAACTCGATTTCTATTTTCTGCATTCCTTGCTACGTATTTCCGTGCGTCCCATTTGAATGTGATCTAAACTAGTGGTGCATGGCATCGTGCCTTTAGGCAAATTGCTAGAACTTCCCGTACCACAATAAAAAAATTCGAGCAAAAAAATTAATAATCCATACATTTTGATCAATAATTAATAACAATTGTTTTCAGATAGATAATTATAATTACTATATATTTATTCGTTCATATAATATACAGTGACGATCTCAAATCATCACTCAAAACACTTGAAACTTTTCGTTTACATGAATCTATCTAAGGATATATTTCTTACGAGTAGAATACCGCATATGAAATATATACAGTTTCAAACTAAATTATAAATTTAAAATTCACATTTAAAGTGAAAAGCAAAGTAAAACTTTGTATATTTTTGAAAATTTTGGAAATTTTTTTTTTCAGAAAATTTTAAAATTTGTTTGAACCGTATAAGTGGACTCTAAAAATTGAAAATCTTGGTACGGAACCCAAAAAAATGTAACAAAATTTGTTCTTATTATTAAAATATCTATAAAATATCTATAGTTTGATGTCAATATGTCTAATGATCATTTTAGACCGCCAAATATTTTTTCACATTTTCTCTGTATCTCCGAAACCTGAAAAATATAACTAATTCATCACTTCGTCAATACAAATGTTTTTTGAAACATTATGAATTACCGTTTTTGGTACACTTTGCCTCGTATCTTCGAAACAGCTAGGCTTGTCTTTACCAAAAACTAATCAGCACGTCTTCTCTTTTTACGCAAAGGTTAAAGTAAATTTGATATCGAACCCATTATTATATGACCCAATCGAGTTTCTAGTGCCATAGGTAATCCTTGACCATTTTTCACCTTATTAGTACCCATGACTTCGCTGAAAACATCACATCCTAATATGCCGTCAACCTTTTGAGTCAAATAAAACTTCGGATCTGCTAAGGGGTACTTCAAGAATGATTGAATTGATGAAATTGGAATTGTGGTTCGTGGTTGTTTTCTTTCAATTTCGTGCACAACATATGCACATACTGGCAATTGATATGGATTGATTGAGGATTTTAAAGTGAAGTTAACCAATCCTATCACGTTTTGCGACGAATTACCTAATCCGATTACTTTGGTTGAACTGGTTGAACTTTCAAATGGGCCTTTCTACATCAAGAATCAATTATAATACGTAATGAAGTATTTTTCTTTTTTGTAGAAACCTGTGTTACCGATGTCGGCAATATAGTTGTATTAGGTGCGAGTTTGTTGTTATTGAAACTGCATAAAACTGTACTATTGGATTTCAAATTAGTCGGATAATTCTGATTCGTATTTGCAAGATTCTTATCAGTATGCAACAATGTATGATGCTGTTCCTTACATATACAACAAGTTTTATTCGATCGACAAGCAACTGTCGTCTTATGGCTTAAACCATTTACACATAGATTTAAATTTTTTATACGTGCTTGCCGATCAGGAATGTTTATTTCTAGTAATTTTGAATATGTAAATATGGCGTGTTTTTCCTGACATACAAAGCACTTCTTTTCATATTTATTTTTAAAAGAAATGATCGACTAATTTTAGAATTTTTATCATTTTGCTTATCATATGTGTAATTGTTAGTTATACTTGCCATACAATATACTTAATTTTTAGCTTGCTGCGACTTATGGAGAAATTGGAGGAGATCTTGGTATTTTGAAAATTCTCCTTGAAAAGAATGTTCAAATTTTTTTTGCAAAGCGGGATCGAGTTTTGAGAGTGCCATAGAGGTTATCATGAAGTCAAATTAATCTTGAATGTTTAATTGTGAAAGGGCTTGCACAGCTGTATCGAATTGCTCGAGAAATGAATTTATTTGTGAAGATGTCATGGTTTTGAACGATAAAAGGTGTTTAAAGTAAGTGGTAGCTAAATATCGTTTATTCTGGTACTTCTTCAGGTGTCCTTCCCATAAAATTTCATAATTATTCGCAGTTGGTAATATGGACTGAAACAATTTTAATGGCGGACCCCCTAACGCACCTTTTAAAAAATGAAATTTGGATACGTTATCTAATACTGTATTTTCATGTATTAATCCTTTGTAAGTTTCATAAAATAAAGGCCATTGTTGTAAATCACCGGAAAATTTGGGAATTTTTATAGATGGTAAATGATGTTTAGGAACATTGTCCGGTATTGACGAATTATACATATTTTGATTATCTAACATTTTTTCTACATGCTTGATCTTTGCGTACAAAGTTTCCAAGGCTCTTATGTCGGTATACTCAGGTACAAAACTCGGATCCTCCAAATGTCTTAATTTGTTAATTTCGTCACTTAATTTTATGCATTGTTCTCGTGCATTCTCAATAAGGTATTAATTTTCAAGAAATTTTAACTTACTTGACGTATTGGTAATTTGTTGAGAAATGTCATACGTTTCTTGTATTATTGAAAAATACATTTCGCTCTTAGCTGGACTTCTCAGATCGCTCGTAATAGGATTCTGAGGAAGAAATCAACTTCACGAACACAAATAAATAACACTGACTGTGATTAATAATGTATTCATTCTCTAAATAATATCCACTTCTCGGAAATATCTCACAAAATTCATATGAAAAAAACACAAGCAAAACGGCGTACGTGACAAGCGAGCGCGAGAGATACTGTTAATTTTTTTATATTATTTAATACACAAAACTGATTAATTTCTTATAAATAAATACTGACAACTTATTTTCGTATAGATTGAAAATATTCTACAGTTTTGAACGTAATACTAAATCGTCTCGTGCTTCCCGAAAACTGATAACTTCTTCGCCTTCAAGGCAGTGAGAGCATTAGAGAATAGCCAAATACATATCATGATTGATATGAAGCTGTTCGATTTTATGAATGGATCTATGTTGCGCGTTATGAGTGTGTCTATTGTTTAGTTTAGATAACGAACTTACACGTGTCGAACTGATAAAATTATCAGTTCGACACGTGTAAGTTTATTAAATTATAAATCACAATCACAACATAAAAATCAATTGAATATTTAATATTTATTAAAATAAATAATATGATCCATTAAAATATTCAATATTCAATATTGATCACAATAATTAAATAAAAAAATTAATCAGAAAAATAAATTGAATATTTAAACTCGTATTGAGTATTGTAAATTTGTATTAACTTTAAATTGCTCAAAATGGAAAATACTCTTCTTTTCTTTTGCTTAGTTGTTTTTCTTTAATCTGAAATTGTCCTAAATAAATGTGTACTATTGTTTCTGTTTTAACAAAAATTTAATAAATCGTAATACGTAAATACGGCCGGTCTCAATAATAGGAAAGCCGTATTAGCGTTCTAGTAATGAATTCCCAATACGGCCCATATCATCATATTATGGGCTATACGTTATAGGGGTAATACAGGGCAATCCGTGTTAGGGCAGAATTCAGGCATGCCTTTTATGGACCCTATTCAAATTACCATATTAGGGCCGCTCATATGTGGCTCCTATGAGGGCCACGCACTAAATTCCGTAATACGGACGCCGGAGTACAGCCCTATATAATAGGGGCCGGACCTGTGTTAGGGCTTGCCGTAATAAATTTCCACTCGAGGTGCCTTAAGGCAAATTGCTGGTACTTTGCGTTATTGAATATTTGAATTATAAAAAAAATTGCTTAGAAAATCTTGGTACGAAACCCAACAAAATTGTAACAAAATTAGTACACATTTTAAAATTTTTTATCAAATATCTAATAACTTGATGTGCATATGTCTAATGATCATTTTTGACGGCCAAATATCATTATTTTACTTTTTCTTCTGTATCTTCTGCTAGACCTGCCATACCAAATATTTTATCAATATAAGTGAAATGTTTTTTAACTTCCCGTGGGGTAGTTATAGTAATGGGCCGAAAATCGAAAATGAAAATTTTTGCATTTCTCGACGTTTTGAAGGTTTCTGAACATCTTGGCATACCTCAGAAAAATGGATGTGTGTGTGTGTGTGTTTTGTATGTCCGCATTTTTTCGTCCACGTTTTCGGGCGCACGGATCAATCGATTTGAATGGTTTCTAAAAACATTCGATTCCTATTAATAGGAAGATGTGCTGATTAGTTTTTGGCAAAGGTAGGACCAGCCGTTACGGAGATATGGAGCAAAGAGTGCAGAAAATAGAATTTGAGTTTTTGAGAGAACGGATCATCCGATTTGTATAATTCAAAAAACATTCAGTGCGTAATGACGGGGAAAAGTGGTTATTAGTTTCGGAAAAGGTAGGCCCAGCGGTTTCGGAGATACAGAGCTAAATGTTAAAAAATGGCAGTTTTTGAGAGACCTAAGCGCCCGATTTAAATGATTCAAAAAACTTTCTGCTTGTTTCAACAAAATAATTGCTTTTGCAAAAAAAATTTTAGTTTCTAATTTTTTTTTCGAAAAATATTTTTTGTAATTTTGGATTAAAAATTCAAAAAATCACCCAGGCTAAGCACAGTCTAAGCACCCTTCTGGTACAAATGTTTACCCAAGTGCGTATAGACTGTTTATGTACTGGAGCATTTTTACAATTTTGTGAAAACTATTGAAAAATGTGAAAATGCCGCCAATCTAAGCAGCTATACGGTAGCACTTTTTCAATTTTGTGTAATTTTGGAGGCAACTATTGTTTTGAAATTGAATTCGAAATGAAATGACGATTGTTAATGTTCTGGAGATAACTTGATTTATTTATGATTTACATTTGATTTGCTCAGATATAACAAGATAGCAAAAATTATGAAAGTTACTGAAAGTATTTGTAATAATATATGTTCGCGCCAAATTCTTGTTAGATGTCGCCAGATGACATTTGTAAGAATCAGACAATACTTTATTATCTGGCAATCCCTAAAGGTTTTGGATATAATCGCTAATCATGCGGGTGAACCGTCTCGCTTGTTTATTTCATTTTTTGTTAATTTAATCATTAGATTTATTCATCGATTTTTATTTTATTTAATATTATTTTATTTAATTATTTCTTTGTTTATTAATTTATTAACTTCCCGTAAGGTAAGTTATTGTAACGGGCCGAAAATCGAAAATGAAAAGTTTTGCATTTTTCGACGTTTTGAAGGTTTCTGAACATTTTAATGTCATACTGGAAAAAAATGATGTGTGTGTATGTATGTATGGATACAATATTTCGGTGACGTTTTCGGGCGCACGGATCAACCGATTTGAATGGTTCAAAAAACATTCGATTCCTATCGATAAGGAGATTTGCTGATTAGTTTTTGACAAAGGCAGGTCCAACCGTTTCAGAGATACAAAGCAAAGAGTGCAGAAAATAGAAATCGAGTTTTTGAGAGATCGGAGCATCCGATTTGAATGATTCAAAAAACTTTCAGCTTGTGTTGACAAAACAATTGCTTTTGAAGAAAAAAATTTCATTCATTTTTTTCTTTTTTTGTAGTTATTCAGATTTGATTTTAATTCTAGCTAAAGTTTTAAAGTTCACTTATATACTTTAAATGAATATTTTTGACCATGTGCTTCAGTCAAGTTATAGTAATCGCAAAAAAATCGAAAATAATTTTTTTTATATATCTTTACGTTTCAAAGGTTTCTGAATATTCTGGCATACCATTAGAAAAAATGGATGTTTATGTGAGTGTGTATGTGTATGTGTATATGTGGGTGTGAGTGCGGATCGAAATTTTCGTCGACAATTTATGGAACAAAAATGTCATTTAGCGGCCAAAAATATTTATTGGACATATTTACATCAAATTATCAGATATTTTATAGAGATATTATCAAAGTGTACACATTTTGTGTAATTTTTTTTTGGTTCCGTACCAAGATTTTTAATTACGGTACGGGAAGTTCCAGCAATTTGCCTTAAGGCACGATGCCATACACCACTAGTTTAATCATTCAAATCGGGTACTCCGTTCTCTCAAAAACTAAATTACTATTTGTGGCACATTTCGCACGTATCTTCGAAACGGCTAAACTTCACCAAAAACTAATCAGTACGTCTTCTTATTAATAGGAATCAAATGCTTTTTGAATCATTCAAATCGGTTGATTCATGCGTCCAAATTCGTGGACGAAATTTGTATACAAACATACACACACACATCAATTTTTTTCTAAAGTATGCTAAAATATTCAGAAACCTTCAAAACGTGAAGATATGCAAAAATATTCATTTTCGATTTTTTTTCGATTACCATAACTTATCCTACGGAAAGTTAACTACCCTAGGAGAAGTTAAAAATGACCGAAAAACACAGAACTGCATATTTTCGATGAAATCTATGTGATTTCTAAAGTTAAGAATTTACAGATTATTAACCAAAACAAGCTTGTAATAGGGTAAATTTAGTTAGTGACGATTTGGCGTTGGAAAAAAAGTCTCATATTTATTGGAAACTAGCCGGCCCGACAGACTTCGTCCTGTCAAAAAAAATTGTAATGTGGCGGTGTTTTGTGCCTACCGTCTTTCACCCTGGTAATAATTTGGTGTGAATTAAAAATAATTAAATAAAACACTATAAGCATTTAAAAGTAAGTAATTTTAACCATGTAAAAGTGCTGTGTGATGAACGATGTTTTTTGTTTGATTACCTGGCGCATAGACAAACAAATCTGATGGTTTTCCAATACGGGAACAAACAACATACAATTTTCCATGTGAGAAACATGGGTTTTCTAAATTAATACCACAAAACACTTAATGATACCATAAACGCACTGGAAACGCATTGGGATGCATGGTGCGAGAACATCTTCTGCTTTATGCTATCCTTTGAATATAGTTGGTCGATATTTCGCACATTATAATTTCCGATCCAACCTTTAATTGAAGATTGTGAGGTGACAATCTAGCAAATCCAGCGAGTTTAAAAACTCCGGTGGATCGTCTTGGTTAGTTGCCGAATCAACTATTTCACCTGTAATTTGTTCTTGAATTTGAAATTTACTTAATTTACATCAATGTTTTTGGCTGCCAATATAGCTTGATTAATAGAAAGATATTTCTATGTTTATATAAATATATTCAAAATTAGATTATCAAAAACTACACAAAATGTCATGACATAGATCATTGTTTTTTTTACAAATTGCGTTGCCTACTCGATTAAAGAAGAAAAGGGCTGTTTTTAGGGTTTTCCCGGCAATTATTCGTTTTTTCTCGCCGTAACAAACCATCCTTGGACTTCAACGAACATTTTAAAAAAAGAATTGGCCAAATTGGTCCAGGCGTTGTTGAGTTATGCGCTTACCAACACATTTTGCGATCCATTTTTATATATAAGATAATATTCATATTTATTAAATCATCTCGAAAGTGTGAGAAATGCTCTTTTGTTATAAAGTTGATATTTTAAATACAGCACTATATAAAATGTAATGAATAAGGGAAGCTACGGTACAAAGAAACGGCTCGGCCTATTGTCGTGCAAACCTGACAAACGCTAGTTTTTATAGAGTTACATCGAATGGCTTTCAAAATTTTAAGATTGGTCCAATCGTTTTTGAGACGACGTCAATGAATGGGTCAAAAATTGACTCACGCACGCGCAACCACATACCAAATATTCCCAAATTTGGTCTCATTCGATTCAGAATTTCTAGAAATCTCGAGAAAACATAAAATTAACGAATCGGATTTCTTGATGATATACTTCTCCTCAGCTAAGTTAACAAAACTTATGACAGAAATAAAACAGTATATTACAAAACATAATTGCTTAAACATAGTTAACAAGAATTCTTTTTATTATATATTGATTTTTTCTTCTCCTTTTTTTCGTATTTTGTCTGAGTTAAGTTAGAGTTTTTTTGTGTTTAATCTTTACTCTAAATGTAAGGCATTGACCGAAAGCGACTGAACTTACTCAAACAATCATACTTCACTTTTATCCTTTTGGACCCAATCTAAAAATCTGTATAGTTTAGCTGTTATAACGACTGTCACTTGCATTTTCAATTTGAGGATCATTGTGAGTGACACCAAAATGATCTATTACGTTAATTACTAAGTGGAATTCACTAAGATTATCAATTAAAGAGATATTTATGATAGCACCAATGACTGACCATAACGGAGGTGGCGCCATTAGCTAATGGTCCATAGACAACATACGAATGTCCAGTAATCCATCCTACATCAGCAGTGCACCAGTAGATGTCATCGGGCTTGTAGTCAAAAACCATTTTAAATGTGGTGGCAGCATACAATAGATAACCACCTGTAGTATGTAGAACCCCTTCGGTTTACCAGTGGAGCCTTGCAATAGAGATATACATAAATTGGATAATGCATTGTTTTAATTTTTAAAGTTCAAATTTTTAAAGCGTATGTAAAATTACCGCTTGTATAAAGCATGAACAATGGATCCTCAGCAGCCATCCATTCTGGGTAACATGCTGGTTCAACTTCGTCCATTTCCTCATGCCACCAATGGTCGCGGCCATCTGTCATAGGAGTCTGTATTTAGGAAAAAAAAGGTAAAGAAATTTAAATATTACAACATAAACGGTATTTAAGTAATTTCAAATCCAGGATCAAAAATGCTACAATTGTGTTTCTTATAACTGATGGGCTTAACAATGAAATTACCTCGACTCCATTGATCTCCTCGCTGGTTCCAGGAGTGACACGTTTCAGATGAGCGACAACCACACATTTTTGAACGCGATGGCCCAGCTTTTCGGCTTTTCCATAGCTACGTCACAAAGAGCTTTCAAATGTAATGGTTTCTCACCTCGCCATGCTCCATCAGCAGTTACGAGGACTTTCGCTTGACAGTCTGTCATTCTTTCGGCCAAAGAGTCGGATGAAAAACCTGCAAACTGACAAAATATGTAATAACATTGTAAATGATTGCTATTAAAAAAAATTAGCACTATTTTTCTATAGTAACAATAATCTGGATCATATTTGATTTAACGGAAGACAGTGATTTAAAAAATATCGTTTTTATCGTTTTCAGAAAACGTAGGTGATAAAAGATACTGATAGCGTTTGTATCAGTAAATAAAAACTCAATAGTAGAACACAAGACATGGTAAGTGAGAAACTACTTTTCACTACCAATTATATTATTTTGAAAGCTCATCTTGTTCCTTTCGTGTATTGGTTAATTTTATTTTGTATATGTTTCAAGATGTATTGAGTTGATATATTTTATATTTGAAGCCATTAAGTTATTCAAAGTTCATTTATTGCTGTTTTATTATTGATTGAGAGTAAAAACAATCGCTCATTCTAATTTTAATTTAAAAAGATTTCAAGTATTTTATGGATTAATAAGCACGAACCACCTCTTATAAGAATTATACCAGAATATATTATAATGCCGTTTGCTAACTGTTGAGCAGTTTTCCTCACTTGAATGTATAAGAATCTGAAAATATAAAGCATTTTTTTGGATATCTATCTAAACTATTTAGAATGTTTCGGACCGTAAGAATCCGGAAATGGAAAAGCAAGCAAGCACTGCGCAGAATTATAGAAAAAGAATAAGTCTAATAATAAAATGTGTAATACAGTGAAAGAAAATGATTCATTGATTGAACAAAAAAGAATATACCAGGAAGAAATATTGCTACCGTACTACCTTCAGGTTAAAGCACTTATTGTTATTAATATGGATAATGGACTAAACTTGACTTCAAAACGTTGAAGCAAAATATCACTTACCACGATCGAATGAACAGCCCCTATTCTAGCACATGCTAACATAGCAATTGCCAATTCCAAAACCATTGGCATATAAATAGATACTCTGTCACCTTTGCGAACTCCTAAATTTTTTAAAACGTTGGCAAATCTGCATACTTCTTCTAAGAGTTTCCGGTACGTTAATCGGCTGTAGTCGTCCGGGTGATTACCTTCCCTGGAAATGAAAGAAATTATACAAATACAAATTTTACATTTCAAGTTTTTCAATTTTTAGTTCTTGATGTTTTATCCTGAAATACTTTATAACTTAAAGATTGTAATTCGTGATTTATAAAATATCTAGAATCTTGAACAAATTCTAAGATAACTATAATTTATCATTTTAAAATATCTTATTTAATAATATTTTTTTCTAATCAAGCAATTCAAACTGTCATAATTGTCATATGAGTGCTTTTTATCAAAAATCCTTTAAAAGTCCTCACAAGCTGGCACTGTAAATTATTGAACAAATTGCATTTTTTTAATGCCAGTTAGTTGTTTTTTTTTTAAATTACCGTAGGCTGTTATTATAGTCATCTGTAAATAACAATTTTTGCATATTTTTACATTTCAAAGCTTTCTGAACATTTTTGCACACCTTAGAAAAAATATATGTATGCATGTGTTGTACTTATGTATGGATATAATTATTTGTCCACGTTTACAGGAGCACGTGTCAACCGATTTGAATTATTCAAAAAGCAATAGATTTCAATAGATAAGGAGACGTACTGATTAGTGTTTGACAAAAGTCGGTCCAGCCGTTTCGGGGATTTGAAGCAAATAGTGCAGAAAGTGGAAATTATTAGATTAGTTTATTAAATTAATCGTTTAATATTTATAAGAATTATATAAACTGAATCGCAAAGTTAAAATTAATTATTTGGAATATATAAGTGATTTTTTGGAACTTTAGCTAGAATAAGAATTAAAATCGGAATTATTTTCGGTATTCAAAAAATTTTTTTTCTAGAAATTAAAAAAAAAACATAAAAAATCCCCAAAAACAATAGTTTTGTCAATACAAGCAAACAAATTTTTAAATCATAAAAATCGGATGCTTACAATTAGTTCTCAAAAACTGACATTTTTTGCACATTTAGCTCCGTGTCTCCGAAACGCTGGACCTGTCTTTACCAAAAACTAAAGACTACCTCTCCCCATTATTACAAATTGAATGTTTTTTGTAGAAATCAACTCGCATGTTTCGTTCTCTCAAAAACTCGATTTCTATTTTCTGCACTCCTTGCATCGTATCTAATACTTTTCATGAATTTTTGGTATAGTTTTTATTTGTTCATTTTAAGAGGCATCATGTTTTTCTTATCCGTAGTATAAGTTATAGTAATGGGCCAAAATCAAAAATAAAATATAAAAAATGGATATGTGTATGTGCGTGTGCGTGTTTTTAGTGTCCGCATTTTTTCGTTCGCGTTTTCGGCCGCACGAAGCAGCCGATTTTAATGGTTCAAAAAAACTCGATTCCTATTGATATCACATCTGCTGAATAGTTTTTGGCAAAGGTAGGTTCAGCCGTTACGGAGATACAGAGCAAAGAGTGCAGAATATAAAAATCAAGATTTTGAGAGAACGGAGCACCCGATTTGAATGATCAAACTAGTGGGGCGCAATTTGCCTTAAGACACGATGCTAGTCTTGAGGCAAATTGCTGGAACTTCTCGTACAAAAAAAAAAATTGTAAAAGATTAACATTCTTGACAAAAAATTATTTTGAAAAAGTTAGATTTTCGTGATACTATAAATTTTTGACCAAAATTTACTCTTTTTGAAAAAAAAGGCTTTTTGAAGCAAAATGTTTTCTTTATTTTGAAATATTTTGGAAATTCTGAACTTTTTTTTCAAAGCGATCGTACTGCTTTAACTGCATAGAGACGAAATATCGAAGCGCGTAAGCGCCGCGTCATCGTCTAAGTTAACATTCCTCGAACATTTCGTTAGGTTACGGGAAGTAGCAGCAACTTGCCCTAAGGCACAATGCCTTACACCACTAGTTCGTATTTTATAGACAGAACATAGCTTATAAATTGATGACGAAGTTTATATATATTTACATAAAATGTAATTAAACTAGTGGGGTGGGTGGCATCGTGCCTTAAGGCAAATTGCTGGAACTTCCCGTACCGTAACGAAATGTTCGAGGAATATTGAATGTTTTCAAATAGATTATTATAAATATTGTAACATTGTCTAATATTTATAAGAATTATATAAACTGAATTGCAGAGTTGAAATTATTTGTTTAAAGTATATTAGAACTGTAGTCAGAATTAAAAATAAAATCTGAATTATTTTCGATATACAAAAAATTAAAAAAAAAAAAGAAAAAAAATGGTACAAAATTTTTTTTTACCAAAATCAATTATTTTGTTAAGACAAGCGGAAAGTTCTTTGAATCAATTAAATCGGACGCTTAGTTCTCTCAAAAACTGCCATTTTTTGTACATTTACCTCTGTATCTCCGAAATGGCTGGGCTTGCCTTTGCGAAAAACTAATAACCCCTTCTCCCAATCATTACTAATTGAATGTTTTTTAGATCATTCAAATCGGATGCTCCGTTAACAAGAACATCTGCTTCTGCTCCATAGTTTGGAAAAAAACCTTTGACAGAGTGAACTGGAATACATTTATGGAATTTTTAAAAGCTACTGACATCGATTGGCGAGTCCGCAGGCTGATCCAGAATCTTTATATTGGATAGAAACTGAAGGTTCGAGTCAATCAAGGTGACATAAATAGCGTTGAAATAAGGAGAGGATTGCGGCAAAGATGCTGCATGTCACCGATCCTATTCAATATGTACGGAGAATGGCTCGTCAACGAGGCGCTTGAAGGAGCAGGAGATTTTTGGAGGAAAAAGAATCACTTCCATAAAGTACGCCGATGATTTCGTGGTTATATCGAAAACCGCAACCGAGCTACAAAACATGATGATAAGAATCGTTGAAGTGGGCAGAAGCTACGGAACGTCGACAAATCGAAAGTGATGAGTATCAAAATGAGATGATTCTCTGAAGATAACAGTAAGAAATCGAGAATTGGAAGATGTTGATTATTTCAAGCATCTGACCAGAGACGGATACTGCAAGAGAGATCAGGACAAGGATTGCAAACGCATTCACGAAGAAAAGAACGCTACTGACGAGCAAACTAAGTCTTGACTTGCGGAAGAGATTGATGAAGTGCTATATCTGGAGTATAGTTTTGTACGGATTAGAGACATAGACACTCTGAGAAATGCCGACAAAATCTATCTGAAGAGTTTAAATGTGGTGCTGGAAGCGAACGGAGAAGATAAAGTGGACTGACAAGATAACAAATTTGAAGTCAAAATAGGAGGACTGAAAGAATTGGGAAGAAGAAGAATGCAGACGATTGACGACTTACGTGAGAAGAGGAAATACAGCAAACTGAAAGCCAAAGCACATGACCAGGAAGCATGGAAGCAGAAGTTTGGAAAGAAAATTCATAAAAACGACTATAAAGTGATTATTGGATATCAATTGATGGTAATTAAATATTTATCTTGTGCTGGTTTTCTACTATTATCAATAGATCCAAATGAATGAAGGGAAATAAAAACCCCTCGAGATGCAATTGACCTCTAGGAATATAATTACTTAATTTTAAGTTTCGCTTTAAAATTGAAAAAAACATACGTTTTTATGTAGATTTTAGATAAGGTCATTCGATTGAGCACTTTTACTATTTAGATCTATTTATTTTTTATCCCTTGATTTAATTTAACAATGTGTATCATGTCTTAGCTTGTAGTCTGTTTATTCAAATCCGCTATATTATTTAAAACAATATAATATATGATTGAAAACAATTACATTACAAAATATGTACCTGACGGAATAGTATTTCAGTGTCAATAAAAACGATTTGCATTGATTTTCTAATGATCCTTATGAATAAATCATGATTTGAAAAAAACCTTCCTGCCAACGATGACTATTGTGGACTTTGTTCACAGTGAGCGTAAAAGTACAAAAATAGCAAACTAGTGCTGTCATTGCTATCAGATACTTATTTCAAATTAATTATATATACATATATATATATATATATATATATATAAATATATATATATATATATATATATGAGTAGATTTATATGTATTTAATATATACATATTGGACATATGATCAATTTAATTGAGAATTAGCAACTTTTTTAACTTAGCTCAATTTTATGATAGAACTTTGAAGTTTATATATATTATTCCTACGAATTATTATAATGTCGTTTTTTTAATTTTAGTGTAACTATTTCATAATTTAATGCAGTTTTCTGCAAATTCTGAGTGAAACTAAAGCATTGAGTTTCATTGAATGGCTTTACAATTTTTGAGGTCGGTTAATCTATTTTTGAGAAAACATAGATCCAAGGTGAAAATTTGCTACATATAACAAAAGCTCTACGAAAACATAAACCGTGCCATTAAGGCACACTTCTCACACATTTTATCCTTTGAGATATGGTAATCAAATTTATTATTATAACTTCCCGTAAGGTAAGTTATAATAATCGCAAAAAAATCGAAAATGAAAATTTTTTATATATCTTTACGTTTCAGAGGTTTCTGAACATTTTGGCATACCTTAAAAAATGTATGTATGTGTGTGTATGTATGTGTGTGTATGTGTGTGTATGTGTGTGTGTGCGCGGATACAAATTTTCGTCGACAATTTCGGGAACACGGTTCAACCGATTTCAATTATTCAAAAACATTCTATTGCTGTTGATAAGGAGAGCTGATTAGTTTTTGGCATAGGCTGGTCTAGCCGTTTCGATGATACAGGGCAAAAAGTGCCACAAACGGTAACTCAGTTTTTAAGAGAACGGAGTGTCCGATTTTAATAATTCAAAAACGACTGGAGCGGTTTCCGAGATCTAGTGAAAAAAGAAAAACTAGTAGGGCGCATGGCATCGTGCCTTAAGGCAAATTGCCGGAACTTCCCGTATCAATTTTTTTTTATTTTTAAAGATTAACATTTTTGAAAAAAATTTACTCTGAAAAATTAGATTTTTGAGAAACTACAAATTATTGTTAAAAATTTACTTTTTTTTGAAAAAAAACTTTTTGAAGAAAAGTATTTTAAAATATTTTGGAAATTCTGAACTTTTTTTCAAAGCAATCGTACTGCTTTAACTGCATAGAGACGAAATGTCAAAGCGGGTAAGCGCCGCGCCGCCGTCTAACGGATAAGCATTGGTACGGAACCCATAGGAATGTAAACAAATTTATACTTATTGTTAAAATCTCTATAGAATATCTGATAATTTGATGTGCATATGTCTATTTTTTTTTTACTTTTTCACATTTTTTTTCAAAATGGATAAATAAAGTATTTCAAACTTCTACTTTAGTTTTGTTTTACTTGATGTTACTGCCCGATTCTAAATAACTCATCAATATAATATATATATATATATATATATTATATATATTTATATATATATATATCTATACATATAAAAGAGGATCGCTTTATGTGCTAACACTTATCACTCACGAACGGCTGAACCGATT